>NW_025335268.1:106842624-106917001 GCF_004798865.1 Varanus komodoensis | reverse complement strand
GAGAACCATGGTTTGCACAGCTGAAGATGCTGCATCCTGAGATGTGCTAATATCCCTTCTTAAGCACCCAAACAGTTCACAGAGACCAGGGGCACAGGACCTCAGGCTATGGGACAAATCCAGAGCCCTGGTGTCCTAACCTTGCCCTCTAGGATTTCCCGAAGGGCCCTGCTCGCTCCCTTCTTCAACCACCAATCATTCCCAGTGTTTGCCCAGTTTCTTTCCATTCCGAAAAGTTTGAATGTATCACTCAAGGCTTCCTTATGGAGAGTAAGAGCTTCAAGCTATAATATGCCAGTATTTTTTACCCCATCCCTTTTGTCACACGCACCACTGGAATGCAACCCTCAAGAGTTTCTTCAAGGTGGAATTCGATGGTCTGGTTGGAAGAGGGTCCCCATTCCCTCTGTAAACTCATGTTTACATGAGCTAGTAGTGAACACTTTCTACTTGGGGGTGTTGCTTCTTCCTTGTTGTGCATTGTGGAAAAGAGAGCGCTTTTGCCTCTGTGTTGCTTGATGCTCTCCTGAGCTTTGCTCTGCCACAAACCCTTACAAAAACAACCTTATTTATTACATCAACACTGAGAAAACCATGACCTGGTTCTCACAACAGCTGAGATGATAAGCCTTTGTCTGAACATAATACTAGATATCTCTCTGACTTGCCAGTTTCGGGTGTCTGGAAAACTTTCATTAAGGAAACATTCTGCCTTCTCAGCTCCCATCTGCTGCCTGTAGTGTTACACTTACAAACCATCCAGACACCACTGCATCAACTCAGCTGCTGTTTGCAGCAATTGGACCTAATAAATGCAAAGCAATCTTCTAACTCAAGTTCCATTAAGTTCCATGTGAATCAATTGGACATGCCACTTGTCAAGTTTGCAGCTCTGGTCCTGTGGGAAACTTGGGAAGCCTGTATTTGCCTAACAGGCATGGATCAGAGCATACACCCGCCAGGGTGTGGACTAGGTGTTCTTCTGGGAATGGGCCTGTAGAGCCTTCTGGGGTCATTTGTTCTGCTCACTGGTTTCTTATTCTGCTGAAAGCAGACACATAGATGTGGTGCAGAGTTCTTCCTGTTGCTTTCCAATTGCATACGGGGATTCAACCTCGTATTCTTCAAGGGTTACTGGCCCAATTCTGGCCCAAGGCATATTACTGCCTGAGACTAAGGATAAGACAGTGCACCTCTATTCCAGGTACACAAGGCAGAGGACTGACTGGCTTCTTTGGTAACACGACAGAGATCTTCCAGCAGACACAAATGCAGCAGTCTAAGCTTAGAGGCAAAGGGCAGGTTATGTCCACACATATGACTTTTCTCAAACACCTCGCTGCCACTCCCCACCCCAGCATCTGCTGCCTGAGGCCTGGTCCTGGGTAGTGGCTGGCCATCTCGTTCTACTATGAACACCTTTACAAGGTTGATGCCTTAAGCAGAAATGCTCTACACAGTTGTGTAAAAGATGCTGCTGAGGGGTAGGCTAGTTGGACTGCACAGAAAAAAATCTCTCCTTTCCACCCTAAGCATTATGCTGGTAAAAAGCAATCCATGTAAGAATTGGAGAGGGAAAGACCTATACATTTCCTATGGAACCGGACCACCAGGGCTATCTGAGCACACTGATCTGTACACACACATGGGGGGTGGGGGGGGGGGAGAGAGAGCGCTTACAGAAATGGCAACAGGCAGGCTGATGTTTCACATAAAGGTGCAAGAGCATTCCTGTGTCCCCTGGTATTTGAAGGCATCCCTGGCCTGAAGAACTGAAAGCATCCCCTGATTGAAGAACTGCATCCCATCATCATTTTCTGCAGTAAAGGGAGATGTAAGCAGTTCCTATTTAAATTATATTAGTTCTAAATTTGCATCCCTATGTATAAAGTAGCCTTCTTCTTTCTCTCTCCCCTCCCCTCCCCTCCCTTCCCCTCGTCATTTCAGTGATTCATAATATTCACCCAGTGTTGGGGCAAGGGAAATATATATTTTGTGACATCCATCTGTCTTGATTTTGTGTACTGTCGAGTGTCGTATGTTCCATTCTCTACTCATGGACAGAATTGGATGTTTGAAAATTTTGTTCTACCTTCATAAGTGCACATTGGTATAAAAGTGTGAATCAGCACAAATTTGACACACACCCCAATTTTTTGCTTGAAATTGTCCATAGGTCTACCTGATCCACTGTGAAATCCATAGGTTGGATTCATAAAAAAATTGAACTGATTTGAATCTCCTGCAGATGTATCTGACATCCTTTAATGAGGCATGGAATACCCATTCTGCTCCGCTCCACTATTCTCTTCTCAGCTGTCCTCCTGTTAGGCACAGAATGGCAAAATATCTGTGTGTCTTTACTTATCTTTATGCTAGGCAATCCAGGAATGGCCCAAATCGATTTGCTGCTTGAGGCAAATGCAAAACGGTGCCCCTCTCCATTCCACCTAGAGAAGCTGACTGGATGAGCACTTGAATCTTACTGCATGCAAGTAATAAGACCATGTCAGTCATCACATGTACAGACAGCAGACTAATTTAGGCTGGGCAGGATAAAGTGCCCTCCAAGAAGGAGGAATGGCCAGAGGGGGAACAACTTGGGGCAGGAGCTTGCCCGAGGCCAATGATGTATGTGCTTTTCAATAGAAGCCATGTTTGGAAAAAGACATGCCATGGTGGCAAAAGTAGTCATGCTCATGCAGCTGGATACATCCTGCTAGTTATCCATGGCAGAGTAGCTGCAGAACAAAAGACAGGATGGTTTCATTGCCAAAAAATGCAGCTATGAAGGCCTGGTTTGCCCTCATCCTAATTATGATCCACTTTTCCCAGCTCTCTCCAGGGATGGAAGACTTGTTTGCTTCAGGAGATATATCTATTATTAATCTTAAGGTAGTTAGTGGGATCATTTGCAATGTTCATTAACAGCATCACCTTATGGATTACTAAACAGCATCTATGCTTGTGCTAATGAGCCCCAGTAGTGCAATATTTTACATATATTATAGTCAGACAATTAGGGAATTCTTGCTTTTGAGAGCAGATCTTAAAATAAATTGTTTTGGACATTAAGCAGATACAGAGACAGATAGCCAATATGTAAGTGGCCAACATCTGCAAATCTAATGAGATGTAGAATAAAGCATGTAAAAAGGTACCATTTCCTTTTCTGTTGTTTTGGTTTTATCCCCATTAACTGGGTAACAGCTAACAGGGACCAGGAACCAGGGACCAGACCAGCACCCTAAAGACAGCAACATTCCCTGCAGCTTGGCTAGGACCTGCCCTTACACAATGAGGTCATCTGCTTGCTCAAACTGGCTCATTCCCAATTGGCAAATATGATCAAACCTCCAAAGTAGGTTGATCCACACTAGTGCCCAATCAATCCATGCCTGCCACGTTATAGTGGTTACGTTTATTCACCCTTGTGGTTGTGTATTAGGGTGGCTAAGTGTGCTCTTTTACAGAGGGCAGTTTTTTACTGGAACCACTCAGTCCAAGTCCAGTTTAGACCAAACACTATTGGCTGGAAGAGCTGCTCATCAGACTGAGCTGGTGGACACACAGGCCGTCTGGTGACAAGCCACCACACAGTGCTGTTTTCAATTTAAATGATATATCTCTATGCACAATTAGAATATCCAAATTTTATGCACATTGGAGCCTTCCTTTGTCACTGAATCTCAAACTAATCTACCTACCATGGTTGCTCTGAGGAAAAACGGAGCAGGAAGGAAAATGTAAGCTGCCTTGCAAGAGGGAAAACAGTAGGATATACATGCAATAACTACTTAATAACCAAACAAGTGATTATTGCATAAGCTCTATTATCAATATAAATAAATAAATGCCCCTTCCATGCTTAGAAGCCCCTGAATGCAGAGGTGTGAGTGCACCCAGTACAGATCTCTGCCTTCCTGCACCTCCATCTCTGCTTTTCAGCTGGCTGATTCCAGCCATCTTAGCCAAGGTTTTTTTGGAGGGGGAAGAAAGGGGCTGCGGCACCATCATGACACCCTTGCGTCTCAGAAGCCCTAGTCTCCTCTCTTCTTTCCCTCCAGAACATCCTGTTTTTCCACTCTCCAAAGTCCATTTCCCAGTCCTGGTGAGGCGAACGTCGTGGTTCTTTCCACAATGACTGTGAAGGGAAGGGGATTGGAGCACCAAGATTAATGCTCTGTCTCTCATCTGGGAATCCAAAGTATCTTAGGCATGGTAGGCATGTCATGAGCAGAGCCAGCTGGAGCCAGGGGTCAGTCTAGATGGCCCAGGAGGTTCCTTCTGACACTCTCTGTTTCTATGTTTCTATCTTATGGCACCCTAAATGACAGAGCCATGGGATCACTCTCTTAATGACTGTGCACACGGAGATGGAGATTTAACTTTCTGAGGAGATTAAGCCCAAGTCAGTCAACTGGCCTTTTATTTCCTTTGACAGCATTTCAAATTCCAGTCACCTGGCTATAAATAGCCATAAAAATATGGGTGCTTGTGTATGCTTGAAGACAATACAATATTCTCCACAGCATCCAGGCCTTGTTAAAGAAGTCCATTGAATGCTCCATAAAGCTCCACTGAAAGAGCCACTTTGCTGGTTTGCATGTCCCACATGCATATTAATTCATTATATTATGCCTAAAATATGTTTTCAATGTTTGCTACAAGTGCAAAGTGTGCTTGAGATTCACTTGACTGGCAGGCAGGCAGAGAGGAATAAGATTACCCTCAGAAGAACAATCTGCTTGATTCTTACAGGATGCTTGAGTTGTTTTCAGTTGGAAATTCAACCTTATTTTGTTCATGCTGCCATATGGCAAAAATCCAAGTGACCACAAACTATTAAATGAGTACCAGGCTTGTAAGTCTGGCAACAAAATTAACATCAATTTGTTTAATGGCAAATAATTTTCTAAAAGGGATGGCAATTCTCATCCAAAATCATCAATGTGGTTTTGAATTAACAAACTGCTGTTCACATCAGATGTTTTACCAGAATATTGGATCTTTTGAGTGCTGAAGTCAAGGAGTTCAGCATCATTCTGTCTTAAGTGGTGATGTCACCAAAACTTGAAATTAGTCAGCTCATAAGTCAAAGATAATGTATGTGCAATTTTGAATGCATAATAAGCTCTGACTTTTTTATTCCAATTAACTTGAATATTTCCACAATTTAAACCAAGATCGATTGCAATCTAATTTATATTTTCTGAATATGCAACATTTGCTTGAAAAGGATGCTCAAATGTTGACTGTTGACAACTAGAGTTGTGCCAAATGGCACCTCAAGATATTCCACCCTTCTTGTGAACAGGAAAAAAAAATGGTTCATAGAAAATTCACCAAATTTCCCTAGGGAAGGAGAAATTGTCCAACGGTTTTTCACAGCTAGGGTTCACCAGGGATTGCCCAGCAGTTTTGACAAGGTTGTAAAACCAGGTCTTTCCCTCTGTCCAAGGCTTTTGGCGGTTATACACTGCTACCACACTGCTGTGGGAATTGCACAACACTAGCCATAGCCCTTTACTTTCTGAAGGAAAATCCCACTTGCAATGCACGTGCATTGATTTTTCTCTTTAACCCTTTAGTTACTTTCTGATGGAAGTGTCACAGAGTATGAATGCAGCATGCACAGTAGATAAGAACATATTGTACTTCATAGAGGTATTATCTTCTATATATGCTAACTGTAAGTATAGAACAATTATGCTATAAGCTAGTTTTAAGTGCAAAAAATGTCTTCGGAATTGGGGCAAAGAAGATTGAGGTAGGTTGATTAATTCTTGGAAGTACAAAGGCTGAGGGAGTGCTTTTGGGGAGGTGTTTTTGCGGTAAGCTGCATACCTGGCTGCCATTAGGGAGATGCCTTCCTAAGGTCATGCATAGGACTAGGAACTATGAAAGAGTCCAAAAAATCAAGGCATGTAGAGGTGTGTTTAATAGAAAGAAACCATAGGTACTGCTAGGGGGGATGTTGCCAAGAGCAAGATGTTGGCATGGTTGCTGGAGAGATCCTGGCAGAACACACAACCTCCCAAACATGTTGACCATGCCTGCTACTCAGATAGGTAACTATATGACGGGTTTGTTGCCCGAGGGGGACAGAACTTTAATTTTACTAAGACCCATGCCAGCCACTATTTCTGCAATGCTTCTAATCATCCTAATCATATTGTGTGTATTAAAGCTGCTTTATCGTTGTAAAATTGTGCTATTCTCTATTACTAATTGAGCAATGAATATATATTTTGGAGAACCACTTTGTATTATTTGGCTTGAGGGATGTTTCAGGGACCACAAGCCATGAATTACTTTTTGAAGCCCAGAACATTCACCTGGGATTTATAAACCTGTTGCAGGGTGGAGGGCTGTCCATTGGGCTTCTGCTTTCTTCCTTGGTCAGATGAGAGTCAGATGGACCTGTTCATGTGAAAGAAACAAGTCAAAGGCATCAGGAATAGTTTGCCCATCTCAGGAGCAGTCTCCTTCTCCTCTTTGACAATGTCAGCCATATGCCAGCCTTTCCTGTGACGTAGAGCAGACATCTTTGCTGCTTTTGCCCATGGCTCTGCCTCCATGTTATGCTTTTAGCCCACCACAGAAGACAAAGCACATCCAATAACAGCTCTTCAGAGATGGGTGTGTTGCAGCGCATGATGGCACAAGGTACATGAAGGAAAAGAATGATATATTATGCATGCCATATTCCCATGATACTCTTCAGTGATGTATATGCACAAAAAACAAAGATACAATGTTGTAATAACACAGAACTTCCATTTGAATGTATAACATTGGATTTGTGACTTGATTAGCAAATTACACATCATGGTGGGGTGAGTTTGTTCATCTTTACTTCTTGGCTTTTCATGATGTCTTTAATATTTTTCCGGAGTTTCACCATTTGGAAGCTTTGCTGTATCTAACAAATTTATCATATCATATAATACAACATAACATAATATATAATAATAAAAAACCAATTCAAATACCATGCCCTCTTCTCTTAGCATTCCATCCAGAATATCTTGGTGCACCTCCAGAGAGATTACATCAAGTCATATAGGAAAATTTATACTCAATTCCCATGAAGATGCTGTCTCTCTGAGCTGCTAACAAGGGTACGTACCCCTTAATATTATTTCTAGTGTTGGCTAGTACAGCTGGGGGGTCCTCTCTCTATGGTGTAGGATTCAGGAACAAACTCAAGCATGGAAGAAATTGCTCCAACATGAAATGCACATGCCTGTGATTATTTATTTAGCCAGTGCAGAAACTCTCATCCTATGAAGCTGTGCCTTTCTCCAAGGATTCACCATTTCAATCAGGAAAAAGTTCTCTCTCTGCATTCATAGAAACATAGAAACAAAGCAAATCAGAAGGGGCCTCTCGGGCCATCTAGCCTGATCCCTGGCTCCAGCCAGCTCCACTCATGACATGCCTACCATGTGCATGTCCAGCCTATCCTTACATACCCTCATTGATGGGGCTTCAAGAACCTCCCATGGCGTCCCATTCCATACCTTCAGAGGGTTTATATTCTTGTAAGTATATGCAGATCTCTTGCCCTGACTGAAGTGAATTCGATAGTCAACATGTGCAAGAGCACCATATGTACATATCAGAAGGCTTGCAGGATTCTGGACTGAGAAGAGTTAGTCCATTAATGGTCACTAGACACAGTGTTGATAAGCAGTCTCCAGGTTCAGCAGCCCTGAACGCTGCATGCAGCCCTACTGATACCTCCATGTCCTGCTTGGGGCCTTTCCACTGGCATTTGGAGGGCCACTGTTGGAAACAGAACGTTGGTGTAGATGAATCCTTGATGCAATTCAACATATGTTGAATCTTATGTTTGTTGGTTTCAAAGCAGACATCCTTTTAATGAAATTATTCAGCTTTTGTGAACTCTTACGGCAAAATTAACCATGGATGTTTTTACTCTTAGCAAGCTTGAGGGGATCACTGCCACATCTGAAGCTGTTCCATATGCAACTCTGTGGGTCAGTAGGCACAAGCTACAGTCTGTGTGACTACCAAAGAAAGAATCCAGTTACTTGTTTGGCTTGCCAAAAGAAAAAAGAAAGATTGGCTATTTGCCTTGAATATGTCAGTATTCTACTGTGTCAGAGGGCAGTTTGTTCAGGTGGAAATTCCTCTCAATGCAGCCAAATGCCAAACTTCTGTCTCATTACTTTTTAAAATACACACACACACACAAAATGACCATTTCCCTTCCTTGAGCTCTGCAGAAAACTTTTCCAAGACAGGATCTGCACATGGACACGGGCATAAAAAAAATGAAGGCACCAGCAGGGGTGCTAATGGTCCTGGCCTGAGATCTGTCCATGAAACCTCCAAGTAACCAGAACCTTAGACTAGAAACTCTAATGGGAAGAGCAGGGAATAACAATATTTCCTTTTGCCCAGTGATGAACCCAACCTTTCCCCTAGCCTTGCTAGAAATGTGTCTGAACAAAGAATATACTCAGACCCTCCCAGGCATCGTTAAGTCATGGGCATCTGCATCACTTCATATCTGAAACCTGACTCCTACTCCACCCCACCACTCCAGACTCAACCTTATGTTAAACAGGTATATGCAGGAATCACCTGGGGAACAATCCTTGGCATTCATTGCTCAGTTGGTTTTTGCCTCTCTGTCCAGCCCCCTTTAGAAGTCTCTTTGTTTAGGAAGTTTTCCTTTGTCTTTTAATAATGGCCAGCAATTCAATGCAAGAATATGCTATGCTGTGGAGTCCCAAGTGGACCTTATCCTTCCCCTACTTGCAAACTGATCTGGTGAAATAAGTAAGTCTTAGTTAGATAATTCTATGTCTCATTTTATTTTACAAGCTATTGCCGTTTTCTGAACTTCTCTCTGCTTGGTTCTTCAATAAAAAATTAGATCTGTGCCCACATGGGCCTCTCAAAATTCTCTACCCCATTTATGGACAGCAAAACTAATGCGATAATTTAATCAGGTTTCTGCAGTAGAAAGAGGAATTCTCCAACACTCCCTCACAGATAGGGCTCACCATTGGCAAGGGTTGCATCATAGAGTTTTTAAACATTTTCCTAAGGAGTTTTATGTGGTATTTCACTGCATTTGCAAATGGCAACACCATCCATTATGTTGAGAACCCACCCCCATGTTTCATCTTCTAGGAATGAGTTGGAGCTCTAGGAAAGAGTTGGCTTTAGGAAAAAGTTGGAGCTTGTCCTTGCCAAAATCTGTCCTCCAGTTGCCTGCACATTTTATTCCTATAAGAAAGTTGCTTCCTATCGCACATCTTTCCTTTATTCTGCAGACATTTAGGCTACCTGCACTTCCTGATCTGAAAAAAATATAGTTCTGTGGGAGGACTGAACCCATAATGTCTTCCCCTAAAAGTCATAGAAGTGTGGAAAGCTGAAGAAGCTAGAAGCTGCCAGAGAAATAATACAATGAAAGACAGGACACTTGTACATACTCCTCAGCCACTTTATAAATAAGGAAAATGCATAAATCATGACTGAAGTCTATGAGAATTTGTATTTTTTCATCTCCTGTAAAAAAATTTTCAAAAGCATTTTTCTTCTTGAATGAGAGTAACTGAAAAATGTACCATACATTTTCAGCTCAGCACTAATAAAAATACTCAATTGGCAACTTCTGTGTAGTCTGTACTAGACTTTACTCAGCCTGTTGAGACCACTTGGTACATTGATCACAGTTTTATGGTGTTTGATGGAAATACTGAGATAAAAGGGCAATCTTCCATAAACAAAAGCCATAATCCTGGATTTTTATGTGCGCAGCTTAAGACTTCTTATGATATTTGTAACCAAAACTGCTACAGATCCTTGACACAAATGCTTCTACTTCCTGGTGCTCACTGACAGAATATTACTAGCTGGTGACAGTCTTTGCACCACAGCCCTCCAAACAATCAGAGAGAAATGGCAAGAGTATTTAGCTACCACTCTTCTTTGCAATCCCAATGGAATGAAAGCTACCTGCTGTGAAATCATCAGGGAATTTGCATGGTGATGGCCATGTCTATGGAAACACACTATTATAATATTACTTCAGTTTAAAAGAAAACCTAAATTCGCCAATTAATAAATGATGTAACTGGAGCAGATGTGATACTTGAGAGCCTCTCAGATCTGCTTGCAAATTAGAGAACTTGGGTTGGAAATGCATTTAATAAGTGGATTTCTTTATCCTCCCTTTGACAGATGCTTAGGCAGGCGTGAGGAGCTTCTTTCAATGTGAGGGTCAAATTCAATGCCAGAGAAGCTCTGAGGAACCAAATTTCAGTGAAGTGTAGCTGAAAGTTAAAGGTTGGCCAAAAATCCTAGAAATACCCTCATATTGTAGCTTGAAAGTTCATGCTGTCGATAGTGAAAACTTGCAAGAGTATTCCAACCTCTCAGACTGTGGGGACCACGGGGGAACTATGCAAAAGCAGAAACTATAGATCACTTCGGGAACACGACCATCCAAGAACACTGGAGGGCTAGATTAGGATCACAAGAGGTCAGATTTAACCCCTAGGCCTGAGATTCTCCACCCCATAAGATACAAATTAAGGTGCCCTTTTTGCACTTTTCTGAAGACTTCCTTGCCTCTTGCCATCAAAGACTAAGGTCCAAACAATTGTGTGTGCTCTCCCTTCTATTGCCCACAAGCTGGTGCCCACATGAGTGTCACAAAGGGAGACGTGTTTCTCCTCACTGCTGCCATTTCCCACCACCACAAGCCATGCAGAAACACCTCTATTGCCTAGAATCCTATAGCCTGGTGCAGGTGCTGAGAGTTCACTATTATAGATCTCTACCCTCCAAGGCCACAATGAAGAAAGAAAACTACACAATTCCTAGGATGAGGGAACAACTATTAAGCCAGTTAAGTCAGTGGTGAGCATATGACCTCTTATTTGGATGTGTAGACAATAGGTAGAATCTCTTTTGCTTATTACAGGAGTGCACATTTCCTGCTTGTTATTTTAGCAAGGAGGCTGGTGACTCCTATAGGGGCTCCTCATGCACTGCAGCTTTTCTTTTGAGTTTATAGGTGCTATCTGTAGTGCTGAACTCCATCCCCAAAGTAGGTTCACCATCATGGAGTGCCTTGGATGCTTCCTATAAAGCTGAAAATAAAAGTTTCAATGGATAAGGATCCCCATGGGCAACGGAGTCACAAGTTTCCCCTGCATTTTAGGCAACTGCAAACAATGTAATTTTCCTTAGTTTACTCAAGTACATGATTATGTGTGGTAGCATTTGATCATCTCTTTGCATCTCTCTGTTTCTTTGTTGGCTCACCATTTCCGATATTACTGAATGGTAGTACAAATATGTCACTGAGTGTGTGGTGTAATTATTGCATTTTCTATATCCTGAGTGATGACTTTCTGCCATTCAGCTGAGATAATTATAAAGGTGCTGATGAGTTAGGCATCTGTGGGAATGAGATTGTGTTTGGAAAGACACTTCCTTGAAAACATCAAAGACTTTCAGGGTTGAAATATGAGGGGGGAAAGGACCTTAATTTAAAATTAATTTTAGTTACTACAAATATAGCAAATCATATGCACGTAAGGGCACATCTAGCTGAAGAACAAGAAGCATTCCCAGATGCCATATAGACTGTAAGCACCTTAGGACTCTGACCTTGACTTTTTAAAGATTTATAAGTTGTTGTAAAATTATAATGAAATGGGCTTAATTAAGAGCCATGTCGTTGATGGAATCACTCAAAATCTTAATACAACTCCTTCTCCATTGTAAAGACAAACCCATATGTTAAGTTGCAAAATCATATGTCTTTGTGAAGGTTTTAGGGTCTCTTGCTCATCCCCCAATAAATATGATAATATCTTATATTCAAAACAAACAAGCCAAGAGAAGAATATGACTTTTTCTTTTTTTATATAAAATGCTGTCAAAGAAGGCACGATGATGCAAAGATGTTTATTCTGTACTGTATGAAAGTGAGGATAATATTAGGCACCTCCCACTGCTCAATACATGAACACATTGTCCCTCCCTCCCTTTCTCTACACACCTCCCTCTATCCTGAGGGCAGGTACTTCATTCCCATAAGCACTAGTACAAGTATACCTAATTTAGCCTGGCAATCCGCCATTATCTAACCAAAGTCAAAGAATATGAATAACGAGTGCAGCTATTTCCCAACAGCCGTGCAGTGAATGGGCATTTTCCATCTCTCCCATTAGTTCCTGTGCCTTTATTTTTATTTTATTTTTACTGTGTTAGGCAGAGAGGTCCTTCCTACTGCAGCTTATTCAAAATCTACTCAACAATTACATGGGAAGATGTAGATATGGTGAATGGAAATGAGGACTCCCTTTTTAAGCATAATTTTCTGCTTTCTAAAAGTTTGGATCTACTTCTGAAGGTGAAAACTACAGAACGACATGTCAATATAAACATCCTTTACCAGAGCTTGCCTGCAGATGTTCTGCCCTGTTCTGAAGAGAAACTCCTACTAGACCTTCTGACACGCAGTGCTGGATGTGTGAACCTCCAAATATAGCCCTGGATGTTTAATGGCAAATGGCAAAGCAAGGAAACCCACATAAATAACATTTTATAGTAACAGAAAAAAGAGGGCACTGGCAACATCAGAGCCAGCCATACCGTTAGGCAGAGTTCAACAGCCATGACTGCTGCTTCAGGCAGAGGTGCTGGTGAATGGAGAGGCAGGATGGGGGAGTCGCCTCCAGGGGCAGAGGATGGATGCTGAGGAGAGGGCAGCCGTGTTGGCCTGCTGGCCCTTCCCCTCTGCATGTTCCACACTGCCTTCCCTGCATGCTCAAGCTGGTCCGCAGCTCTCAAGGGAGGTGGAAGCTATGGCCTAATTGCCTGTGTTGGGCAAGATTCAGCTGCAAGCGCAGTAGCTCGTGTAGGTGGAATAGGATGATGGGGATGCATCATCCTGTGCTTTGTCTCGGCAGCAGAATGTACTGTGCTGGCCTGGTTGCCATGCGTAACTGCTGTGCGGTGAGTAGCTTGAGGCAGGCTTGATGGTCCCATGGCAGCTGGCCAGACTGTTGCTTGAGACTGCCTTGTGATTGTCTCCCCTGCACATCACTGAGCATTTGAGCACATGCCATAAAATGGTGAGCAAACAGAAAAAGAGACACCCCCAAAAGCTGCAGGATTAATAAGATATCCATCTTTAACTGGACTGTTAAAGAACATGCTGGGCATATTCTTGGATGCATTTGGGATCATAAGCTACTTGGGAGTAGGACTATTTGTTCATCTCCCCGGGGTTGTTGATCCGCCTTTAGCCTGAAAGCCAGATCCTATCTCAGAGGAGTTCTTGTGGGGAGCCACATTCTAGCGGTAAGTGGGGTGAAAGGCACAAGGAGCCAGGCTAAAAATACCCCTATGCAGCTGAGGTTCTGCACCCCTGAACTATGCAGTATTGTCTCTTCTGATTGACAGTGATTCTCAAGGGTCTCACACAGAGATCTCTCACTTGCAAAGCATGTGCTGCACACAGTGAATAGAGGAAGCTGCACCGCAACAAGTCAAACTGTTGGCCCACACAACCAGTGCTGCCTGTTCTGCTTGGCAGCAGCTCCCCAGAGCTTCAGGCAGGAGTCTTTTCCTACCCTGCTTCCTGAAATTCCCTGAGGATCCAACTTGGTCCATTTCACCTGAAGGGAATCTACTCTAGACATGCTGAAAAAAGAAAAAAAAACACACCTATATTCTCACAAAATAATTGCAAGAGATTCTCAGGAAAACATATTTTTAGATCTTTCCAGTACAGGTCCCTGGACAAGTAATGGTTTTCCATTTCCTTCTAGGACAAAAGTATTCTTCATATTCATACATATTTTTCTCTGTGTACCCAAAGACAGGGAAGCTGCAAAACAGGAACCAGTATTCATGATGAGAAGCACTGTAAAATAAAAACAAAGTGTGTATGAGAGAGAGAGAGAGAATGAAAGAGAATCTTAACAAAATTAGCCTATGCCTATTTACTCAGAAGTAGACCTATTCGGTTCAATGAAACTTGTTCCCAGGTAAGTCAGCATATCAGATTTCAGGCAAAAGAAAATAAATCACCTAAGATTTGTCACAGAATTCCTTTCCCATCGGCACAGAAGTCCATTAATGACCTAACAGCCATGGCTTCACATTATGTATCTGAACTGTCATTCATAAATCTTTTGTCAGTGTTTGCTTAACTATATGTTATCATAAGCATCATTGCTATTTTGGAGAATTCTTCCCATTTAGCAGGCATTTTAATGTTTCTGTTCCTCAGACATTTGTAGATCAGCCATTGGAAGAATTATGCCAAAGGCAAAATGCTGACTTTATTGCTGTCTGTAATAGGCAGATATTTCTTGCAAGGGATTTCCTGCAATAAATACCTGTGTCATTCCGACTAGAAAAAGTGGTTGCTGTGAAACACCTTGAGGTTGAAATATGGCCTTTGTTAGACTAATGATTACGTAAGTACTACAGGTCTTGCACTAGGACTAGAAAAAAACAACCACCACCAACAACAGGAGTTTGCTGCTTTACATCAAGTGGTTCCAGTAAAACGAAGGCATTTCTTTGCTGGAACATGGTTGACTGGATGCAACTGCTGGACACAGGCCAGGGAGGAAAAGGTGCACTGAAGCCACAAGGACATTTTTAGCTGGGGTTTCCCCCCTAGCCATTAGCCAAATTGCTCTGCCTTTAATAACAACATCAGAGACTTACTAATACGGATGGCCAGTTCTGCAGCTATATCTGTTAAATCAGGAATGGGCAGCGACTGCATTCTTGAGCAATGGTGCAGCCAGGGCAGGACCTCAGGGCTAAATTCCAGGGCCCCATAGCCCAGAGAATGGCAGGTGCTGGTGGGCAGTGCCAAACAGGCTCAGGCTCGGCACCTGGGCCAGCAATGGCATGACTTAGAGGTCCACAAGAGCTGGTACTGCTTGCCACAGCATCCTTTCTTCTTGTTGCAAAAACATTTTATACTTTCAGACAGGTGGTCAGCCAGGCATGAACATGGTTACAGGCATTCATCTTACTGTTTTACTTAAATATGCACCTTTATGTAACAAAATGGTGCATTTTGGTGCATGGTCTATCCTCAAGCTATCCTGCGGTCCCTAGGCAGCATCTGGGAGGGGAGGGGATTTGTTAGATTGCCAGATCCAAGATCAGAGAAATGCTCCGGCCTCAGAGCTGGGAATCCACATTTAGATACCCATCTAACCCCATCCCCCCACTTGCAATTGGCACAGAAAGCCCTGGGCTGGGTGTTTTTCAAAGGCCATAAAAGCTGCTGCAAAGAGAGTAAAGGGGACATTCCACAGATAGGAAGGGCAGGAGTCTGGGTCTGCCAAGATATACGTAATGCATCCTGATGATACTGCAGCATTCTTCCTTCCCTCTCCAACATCAAGCAGCTAGATGGCCCAAGTCAGCCATCCAGCTGTTTTGTGGAGTGGGAAGAGCATGGAGGTGAAGATTGCCTTTGCGCTCTTCTGACCCTCCATAAGATGTCCAGGGTCATTCAGGAGTTTTTTGGGCATCCTTCTTGAATTGCGCCCTAAATGTGTTTAGTAATAGTGCAGCGGGGGGGGGGGGGAGGCAGTTTGTTCCTGTATTTACCCGGGTGCTATGATTATGGGAGCAAAAAATGTGGAACTGCATGTGCTCAGAGTATTTTTGTTTTGATTTGATTTTTTATTTCAAGGTTGTCAGACAATTTCTTTCTCCCCACCTATTTTCTGCCATGTATCAAGACGGTATGACATGATTGTAAAGCATGGGTTGGCAGAAATGCTGGGGGCAGATTTGCAGAAGACAACAAATAAATGTTCTTTGCAACTGAACTTGGCTGTCTAAAGGGGAGGGTGTTACACCCATGTCTGAACGGACTCCACTGCACATTGTTTCTAGACCAGGAGTGGGCAGACTTCAGATTTCCTAGCTCTAGCTGCGTTTTCAACTAGAAAACAAAACCAGCTGCAAAACAGTGCTGGGGGTGATGAATCTGGATGTAAAATGCTGGCTCAGAGTGAAGTCAAAACTCTCCCCCATCAGCAGTGCTGTGTGCTTGGATGACTGGCATCTACAGACAAAAATTGGATCTGACTTACTACAGATCAGAGATTTATAAACCAGCCAGCGGAGCTACATGAAGAGCTGTTCAAAGGAAAGCAATTAATCCTGTATTTTATAGCTAAGGGACATTGAGACAGAAAGATAAGCATTTAGCATGTGGCCACTCATTTAAAAAAAAAAATCTTTTCTTGAACCTTTAAGAATCAGCAAGTCATGCCGACACCTTGAATCATAGTTACATTATGCAACTGAACATAAGCTGCATCACAGGGGTCCCCTGGGCATGTGCCCCAGATCTTCCGAGCTGGGCCCTGGAACTGGAAAGCTGCCCCGGTTGCCGTCACCTGCCCTAATACAGGCAGATGCCCCTCTCTGAACTCAGTGGCACTGCAGTTACTAGGAGACCTGAGGACTCACTCCCTTAGCAGGTTAAGAGGGAATACAGCATGAATGTCCAGCCTTTTCAACCAGAGGTTAGACTTCCACCTTTCTTTCCACTGTTTGTTCATTATTTTCATTACGTCCGGAGTCCAAGGTGCTCGACAGCACACGCCCTCCCCCTGCCACGGTCTCTGTCTATGCTGACTCAGCAGCAACTTGGCCGGCCAGCTTGCACTGGGTGACTGCACTTGTGCCTGGGCCATTGCAGGCAGCAAGATCCTGATGAGAAGAAGGGCAGGCGCTTTGCCTGCTCACGGATCAGTTAACCAAGCAGAGGCCTTCTTCATCTGTTGCCTCCTCCAAACATGCCCAGGCCCCTTGCCCTGGGGAAGAACGAGAAGCGGGTTGGCTTGCAACGGTTTGGATGAGCAGCAATGGCTGAACCTGTGGTGAGGCCATGTATAAAAGAATGGCTTGCCTGAGTGTGATCACCTCTTCCGCGTGCACCTGCTTTTTGCATGAGCCGTGTGCCTAGACCCTTGTGTGCACGAGGGTGACGGGGGCAGGCACAGGCATGCAGGCTTTTCAGTTGTCAGTTGCAGCACACTTGCTCTCTTTTGCTCCAGAGAGTAAGACTAGAACCAGTGCAGAGAAGCAGATTACAGCTGAACCTTAGCTGAGATCTGTCCTAACAGGAAGAGCTTTTGAGATTGAGGAACAAAGTCCCTCAAGAAGTTGTGGGCTCACCTTCACTCGGAATAATTAAACAGGGGCTGTCAGGGATGCTCCAGTTGCATCCTGTGCTTCCACCCCTACATTAAGCAGGTACCATCCTCAAGGGTACCAGCCAGTACTGTAGCTTCTTGGACAAAAGCAGGCCTTTCAAGACCATCGGTCCCCCATCCCTACCCCAGAGGCTCCCAGTCCAGATTGGGCTGCCTGTGCCTGCTTTAAAGTAAAGGAGTAGTGAAGGTATACCTGCCAGGTGCCGCCCCTTGGCGAGGTGGTTTGAGAGTGTAAAAGAAGGCAAGAGCAAGACTACTAGAAGGCCAGATTCTCTCAATAGACTGGTGTCCTAGCAGGGCCACCCAAGGCAGAAGGTTCAAAGCTGAGACATGAGCCTAAGATGCACCCACCCTCTTCAGGAGGAAGGGTCACCTCAGTGGAAGAGATGGGTATCTCTTATAGTGACTGAACTGCAGAAACTCCTGAAGGGCAGCTACTGACAGCGGTGGTGACTGAAGGCAGCACTGGCAAAGGCTATTTCATAGACAACGGCAATAATGCCCAAGCTAACTCTGGCTAGTACTGCACAGAAGAAGGCAATGCTTTCAATATTTCTTGTGGGGGGAAATCCTTGTAAACTCTGTAATTAAACATTCCAAAATGGAGTAAGAATTCGTATCAGAAGATGAGACTCTCAGGTCAGAAGGCATTCAGCTAGCTATGTGGAAGAGCAAAGAACAAGTCTGAATAGTGCAGTGCTAATGGCATGACTGGATCGAAGCCAAAAGGAAGGTGAGTGACTGATATGCACAGAAGCAAAAGGAAGGTCTGATGCTGCACAACACAAGGCAAACTGGAAACCTTAAGCACTGAATGGTGAAGCACCACAGAGCAGGATGCGAGCAAATTAACATGGATTGGAAGAGGTCATTTTCAGTCACACAGACACCAAGTGTTCTACTCTGTAAATTACAAACTCAGAAAAAGATAAAATGGCTCTAATACTGGGGCATGATGTAGCACAGGCAATAAGGGGCCATAAATGCAAAGTCTGACCCAATTGTAGCAATCAGAATATGTGGGAATCCTATCAATATAAACATCATTAAACTCTATGCTCCAACAACAGATGCTGAAGAAGAAATCCAAAACCTTCATGCAAGTGTCCAAGAGGAAATTGAAAATATACCAAAAGAAAACATACTGATTATAAGTGGTGACTGGAATGCAAAAGTAAGAAACAAAGCATAATCAGATGTTGTGGAAGGATTTTGCCTAAGGATAGGAAACAAAGCAGGAATTCTGTGAAGCCAACAATCTGTTTATTGCAAAAACATACCTCAGGCAACCAATGAGACAACTGTATATAGAGACATCACAAGATGTCCAGTGCAGAAATATTTGACTATGTAATTGGAACAATAAGATGGAGCATCTGTACTCTCACTGCCAAAATGAGACCAGGAGCAGCCTGGGGTAGGGGCCATGAACTATTAATATTAAAAATCAAAGTAAAGCTGAAAGGAATCAGATGTTAACAGAAACTTAGTGCCAAAATACAAATAACATTCCTGAGGAATGTAAAGTGCACATAGAGAACAGATTGTGTAGCTGAACACAACTGAACATGAACCAGAAGAACTCTGGACTGAAACCACATACTATCTTACCAAGATAAAATAAAGGAAAGGTGTAAAGAGTATATGGAACACCTATACAGGAGAGATAAAGGGATGACAGATACCTTTGAAAGAGGAATCCTATGAGGAAAAACCTGTAATATTAGAAAGTAAAGTGAAAACTGCTCTGAAAGCACTTGGAAGGAATAAAGCACCCAGAGGAGACAGGGCACCAATAGAACTGCTTCAAGCTGCAAAAAATGTCTGGGGTTTAATCTAGATTCCAAAAAAGAAAGAGACATACCAGATCATATCTTAAATATACATTGACTGCAGAAGCATACCAAAGAATTCCAGAAGATGATTAGTTTATGCTTTACAGTCTACAGAAAAGCCTTCAAGTGTGTGGATCACGCATGGTTCTGAAAGAAATTGGTGTATCTCAGCACCTGATCATTCTGCTGTGTAACCTGTATCACGGACAAGAAGCTAATCCTTTCCAGTAGCAAAGATGTCTGACAAAGGTGCATTTTCTCTCCCAGTTTGTTCAATCTGTGTGCAGAAAGTATCATAAAGAAGGCTGGATTAGGATCAGAGGAAGAAGAAGTGAAAATTATCAGCAGCTAAATCCGTAATTTACGATACATAGATAATGCCATATTATTGGTAGAAAGAGCAGTGAATTGAAACATCTCCTGATGAAAGTGAAAGAAGAAAGTTCAAAGAAGAAATTGAAATTGTGAAAAAATGTTATGTACTTTGGCTCAGTCATCAATCCAAAGAGAGATTACAGCCAAGAATTTAGACGATGAATGAGACTTGGAAGGGCAGCAATGAAGACCTGGAAAAGCTCATCACGTCTATGGTCATTTCACTGGAGACCAAAGCCAATATCATCCACAGTATTGCATTCCTGTTCAATATGTATGGGTGTGACAGTTGGACAGTGAAGAAAGCTGACAGAAAGAAAAATTATGTGCTTGAAACATGACACTGGCAGAGATCATGCAAATATGCTGGACTGACACAAAGACCAAAAGACAAACAAATGGGACCCAGATCAAATCAAGCCAGAACTATCTCTGGAACAAAAAATGCTATACTTTGGGCACATTATGAGAATGCAATATTCACTGGAGAAGAGAACCATGCTAGGGACATTTGAAGACAAGGAAGACCAGTGATGGCTTGGCCTAATTCCTTAAAGGCAGCCACAGCCTTGAGTCTACAAGAGCTGAGCAAAGCTGTCAAGAACAGATGTTGGAGCCTCATAAGCCAGAGACAGCTTGAGGCACATAACAACAATAAAGTAATTTATTTAAACTAATTTATTTAAAGTTTATTTTGGACCTATCAGAAACCCTAGCTCATCTACCACACATTAGCCAGACAACTACCAGTAGATAGTTGTTCTAGATAAAGATGCTTGGCATGGGCTTATATTTTGCTGCAGAACCCTGCATGAGTGTTGTGGTAGAGTAAAGGTAGTGCTGTCTACCAGTGAGTTCCTCAAGTTATGCAGTGCAACTGTAATTCCACTGTGGGGCCACTGACCCTGAAAAAATAAATGTGCTTCTCCAAACATACCCTTGAGAAAAAGATAAGCAATTATCCTTGGCTGTTCAGAATACACACAAGATCGCTATGCAGTTCACATTGGCATGGAACATACCTAATTTTGTAAAGCTTGTTTGAGCCACTGTCAGTTGCAGCACTCCATGCAAACCATACATGCAAATGAACGTATACTATCTAGCTCACATCACTTTTAAATATGATTTTAAGGTATTTATTTCATCCATAATATTTCTATACTATTTATTTTTAAAAGAAAAGTGCTGAAACAATTCACATTAAATGCATATATAATGCAATATACAAAACTATTGAACAATAAATAATGTAAAACTTTAGGGCAGGGACAGAGCAAAATGTGGTGACATACTCTAATTTAGGTAAGGGAAAGCCAGTGTGAACAAGTTTGTTTTTGACAGATATGTGAAAGTTACCACAGTTTCTTGCTGTTAAGCAAGGATGATGGAGAAATTCATTCAGTTCATATTTTGTAGTGAACTTACCTAATTTCAATCACTGTGCCAACCAACTCTCAGTCATCCTTCCAAATTCACACTACTCTGATTTTTACAATGGAGTTTTCCAATCAATACCTGTATACTGAAATGTGTTAAGAAAAACACATGCATTATAAGTGTAAACAAAACTCCTTATTAATTTCCATGTGAACACACTGTAAAATAATTCTTGACGTTCAGGATGAGCAGAACTTAAGACTAGAAAATGAAAAACTCAAACTTACAGATACATCCATCCTTAAATAGGTGCCATTACTGAGAAATGTTCTTTTCCTTCAAAAGCAGTGGGGCAAAAAAAATTTAAAACCCTTGCTTTGATATGAATTTGGTTGGCCTGTTAGAAAAAAGATAAAATTGTTTTATGGGTCACCAATGTTGTATTACAGTACAACACTGATATTCACAAACTGTTCATCCCTCATTCATTACTATTCAAAGAGCAGCTCTGTTTAAAGGATACCATCTCATGTTCTAAAGCTTTGCCCAAGACCACAGCAAAAGCTGACAAAAAGAAAACATCCTATGGAGAAGAAAGTCCATGGTCGTTGATGTGGCTGACTCCCTAGCAAGCGTGTTTATAATTGAAGAAACAGGATTCTGCGAATCTGGCATCTGAATAAAAGATGTGTGCATTCCAAAAACATTTGCAGATGAAAACAGATCCAGTTATCTTCATGCAGTGGAGATAACTTGAAACAAAGATTGATCAGTTGGGAGAGACTGGCCAGTTACATCCCGTGTTCTCATACTCAAGACTAGCAAGAGGGACTCGCTAGAAATGCTTTACTCTTTCTGCCCACTTTCTTCATTCCTAAGAATGCATTCTGTGCTCATGGTATTAACTCCATCATTGATGTTTTAGGCAAAGACAGAAAAGGAACATTACCCTTGCATTTTAAATTGCTTGCTGTATTTTAAGTCTCTGCATTTCTGCTAGGTTATATTTTTGTTTTTATTTTAACTTCATACCACTCTTTAGTATTATTAAACATTAATATTGTATTTTATTGTTGCCTGTTACAACATTTTAATGGTTTGAAACCACCCAGTGAACTTAGCTATTAAAAGTGATACAGAAATAAAATAAATAAATGCCTTTTGTTTACCATCAGGCAAGTACCAATTTGGGCAAACTTACTGAATGCAACTGCTCAATTATTGCAGTTGAAAATATTTTTAAATGCATTTTATTGACTTTCAAAAATAAAGTAATAAACATATATAAATCAAAGCATAGACTTCTGATTGTTAGCAAAATAGTACCAATCAATCTACAAAAATGTCTTTTAATCAGTGGAGTAGAATATGATGGAAATGCAATACTCTTCATTTTGTATTTTGGAATCTATGGTCACCATTTTTGTATTTTTTAGAACACATAATCTTATTCCAAATAGCTTTAGTTTAATTCCTTTCATGATGATTCTCGTTTTTCTTGTGGGTAGCTGGCGTTTAATATGGGGAACCACACATATTAAGTAGGAAGCTCTTCTTATGATTATGGTTTTTAATGAGAGAGAAAGACTGAAATCCAAAGCACACTTCAGAGTAGTCCTGTTAAAGTCAGAGAGATGCCTCTGAGATGAATGAACTGTGAAATGCACCTAAAGTCTCTACTAAGTGCCCCTTTGGAAGGATAGATTGTTTGTTTTTGATAAACTGATGACATAGCAAGCCTGGATTTATGCATGCATTGTTTAAATCCAATGGGCATTACATCTTCCACTGATCCTGCTCATTTTAACCATGTAATATATAAGGGCTAGAACAGGAGTGGAGAACTTGCGGCCCTTTGGGTGTTGTTGGACTACACTCCCATTATCATTTACCATTAGCCTTACTGGCCAGGGATGATGGAAGTTGGAGTCCCACCGAATCTGGACTGCCACAGGTTCCACACTTCTGGCTGGAACATGTGTTACATGTGCCATGTGCATTTTGTGGAGAAGAGACCTCTCCACCGTATCTCAGCCATAATGCGTAATACAGCTTAACATGTGAATTTTTGCCATCATGCTCTCAGTCTTCATATCCTGACATGGACCTGTAAAGAGAAGCTAATACCCGTAAAAGTATTCCATTTGTATTATTATTATTATTATTATTATTATTATTATTATTATTATTATTATTATTGCAAAGACCAAATTTCATTGTTGGTAAAAACTTGGTGTCATTTCTCATGTTCATGTCCACTCTCTTGCTTGCATTTCTTTCTTAAACCTCAATTTTACATCTTTTTTATTTTCCTTTTTACTGTGACTGAGCAAATGGTGGCACCAGTAGTTTGGAACTTGTTTGCAAGCATTCTGATGCCAGGTTGTTGTTTTTTTCCCCTCTCTTTTATTTCCAAATCATTTTAAATGGTAATGTTACTTCTGTCCCCTCGGAGGATTTTGTAGTTCTATCTTCCTCTTAGCTGTTTTAATTGTTACTTATTTTAATGCACCACATTTATACAGGCACGATTAATTTCATTCATGTTTGTGCACACTGTGCTGGAATCCATCTGGATGAAGAGTGGTTAGGAAATATTTAAAACTGTCTGTCTGTCCCTTGATAGATTCAGCAGAACTAGCCAACCCATCAGAATGTGGACTATAGGGATGCTAGTTCTGAATAATGTCTCATACAGAGATGATGTGGACAGCTTCCTCTGGGCTCAGAGAAGCCTTTAATAGATTTGTTATGGCACACTACTGTGGTGCCTAGAATTACAGCCTCCCAAGTGTTTGTAATTCAGTCTGTGGTCTGCTACTATGACTGTCAGCAGAAGTAAGGAAATACTCAGCATAAATCTTCAGCCCTAGAGCATCCTACAGTTTGGCTTATATTCATATTATATATTTAGTGTGGCCAATCCATTTATATCTGCACAATCCATGTTAGTGTGATTGCCACTGGGGGCAAAGGCAACATGCCCAGATTCTTCTCTTTCCCAGTCCGGATCCAGGTGGAAGTCTCAGCAAAGTGATGGCTCGAGCCCAGGCAGGGAGTTCAAGGCAAGACCTTGGACTGCAGAAAGCAGAAGCAGAGAGAGATGCATGCAACACGGTGCTTCAACAATGAATCCGAGACTGATGCTTAAATAAGGCTGCAATTCTGCTGGGTGTTTAGTTCCACTGCTGTGGGAGGAACCTCTTGTGGCTAAAGGGGCCTTGCCTGCTTTAGGGACCATACGCTCCAGTGAGACAGGGAGGATGAAGTCTGTGCTATAGTTTATGGGCTGAGTTAAGGAAGTGGTAGCAAGATAGATGCTCAGGCACTGCTGCTTCTCTGCTCCAGAAAGACCAGTTGCTGTGGCTTGGAATAAGCAAGTAGAAGCATATTCTCTAGTCTGGAAAACAAAACTCTGAATGGTTAAAAATCTCCATACTAAAAGAATTGTCTACAGAGGGGAAGAGTTATTTTTTATTTTTTTTTTATAATTAGGATTTTAATTTTTTATATAACAGCAGAGATGATTGAATCAATCTTTCTGTTGTGTATTTTTCTAAACTGCAGTTCAGCTCTCATGAAGATTTGTACACACTTTTATGTACGTTTCACCTGATACAATGTCATCTTCTGTACAATTTTGACTAATATACATTTTTAACAAAATTAGTTGTTAATGTTATTTGCACTAATATACACATTTCTGTTTGTGTTTTTCCTGATATAGTCAATTTTGCATGTTTCTGATTAGGGAATTCAATTTCAAAATTCAGAGAAAGGCAAATTTGAAAGAAGAAGAAGAATTCTGCTTCATGTATTGGTTCAAAAGTGCTAAATTAGGCAAGTTCACATTAAAATGCAAACTGAATTAAATTCTCCCCATCCCCACATAAAGGGGAGTTTGCTTTGTAGTGCAGCACAGGGGAAGATGCAAAGATGGGATCTTCGTTTGCAGCATCTAGTAGTACAGTCCTACTTTTATCACATCACAAACTGTTTTCTAGGGATAACTTCAGATACACAGATAATTTTGGGCACATTAAGCATGTGCTGGCCCCATTCATATATAAAGTGGGAGTGGACAGGTCTACTCTTTAGGAAAACTTGAAGAAACCTGCCCTTCTCTTTCCATCACTTTTTGTATCCACTTCTTTTAAGCAGTTTTCCCTAGCCTGACTCTGCCAGAAATAATTAAGGAACATGATTGTTCAGTTCAGAGTTCAGGAACCCTAGGCCAGGGGCCAATTCCAGCCTTCCCAGGGGGCCAAATTTGGCTTTCTGGGAGTTCCCAGAAAAGATGCAGCTTTTTGTGGTTTCCAGTATAAGTTTTTCTCCCCTTCCTAACAGGCTGAAATGTATCTATGAAAACATATTACTGAATAATATGAGCTTTAAGACCTGCCCCTTGTTTATTTTTAAATTTATAGACCACTGAATAACCCAACAGGGCCCTCTAAGTAGTATACTACAATAAAATACAAGACATAACATTACAATTCCTATTAACAATTAAAAAGACCCAAGTGCTAGTAGTGCATAATATCTTAAAACAACCAGTTATTAAAATCAGGTTGCAAAATGTCTACAAGAAAAGGACAGTATTCACCTGGCACTGAAATGAAAGTAGTGATAGCACTTAGCGGACATCTCCTCCCAAGGGGACCTTGACCTTGTCCTGAATGGGGTTGTACTCCCTCCAGGCCCGCAGGTTGCGAGTGCTCCTCGACCCAGAGCTTTCACTGGAAGTTCAGGTGACAGCAGTGGCAAGGAGTGCTTTCTTTCAGCTTCGGCTGATCCATCAGCTGCGCCCCTACCTGGAGAACGACTGCCTGGCAACAGTGACACATGCGTTGGCAACTTCCCGACTAGACTTCTGCAACGCGCTCTACGTGGGGCTGCCCTTGAAGACGGTCCAGATACTTCAATCGGTGCAGAATAGAGCTGCCAGGCTGCTGACGGGGACTGGGCATTATGGTCACATGACTCCAGTCCTCCATCAGCTTCACTGGCTCCCCATGGAAGTCCCGGCCCAATTCAAGGTGTTGGTTATTACCTATAAAGCCCTTAACGGCTTGGGTCCTGGCTACCTGAACGAGCGCTTACGTCCATACGTGCCCTCCCGCTCCTTGAGATCAGCAGGAGAAGCCCTTCTCTGGGAACCCTCCGTGAAGGATATTAGGAAGGTGAGTACCCGGAGGAGGGCTTTCTCTGCGGTGGCGCCCAATCTATGGAATGCGCTCCCCAGAGAGATCCACCTGGAGCCGTAGTTATTTGTTTTTCGGCACCAGGCCAAGACCTTTTTATTTAAACGTCATTTTAATTGTTAGCTTTATTTATTGATTTTATATCTTCAGCTAGGACGTCTCCAATTATATTGTTTTTATATGTTTAATATGTATTTATTTATTGTTGTGAGCTGCCCTGAGGCTTCAGCAAATGGGACGGCATAGAAGCTTACTAAATAAATAAATAAATCTCTAGGAAGCCTATTCCAAAGATGAGGGGCAGCCACCAAGAAGTCCCTTCTTCTATTCATCATCCCTGTCACTTCTTTAGGGATGGCTCTTTCAGAAGGACAATAGGACTACAGCATTTAGCACCAAAATATCATCATTGGCAAGAATCCAAGGTGACTTACATAATTTTATCTCCGTTTCACATATTTTTCTTGCATAACTTTTCTCTGTATTATCTTCACAACAAACGAATGAGGTAATTTAGCCTCGGTTCTCAGTGAGCTTCACATCCGATTGGGAACTAGGAAATAGATCTCTAGACTCCCAATCCAACATTCTAAAAATCATGCCTTGCTGGCTGGCTAATAATGGGAATAACAACAGCAACAAGAAGAAGCAATAACAATGACCAGAATCACCATCTTTTGTCATTTAGGTTTCAAAGTCAGACACTCAGTATATGGAAATCTACAGGTTTACATTCCTTTTGGCAGGCTCTGGTTTGCCCTTTGTTCACATTTATTGGATAAAAATTAGACATATTTTCTTTTCCATATAGTTCCCTGACTCATTGACTGCCCTAGATGGGGTCACCACAAGTCAGAATTAGAGCTGCTCAAGAGCCATAAATTGAGCATTTGATAACTTTGGAGAAATAGGCTTTAATAATGTTCTTTTCACATAGTTTTTCTGCATGTAATATATATTTCACACCCGTGCTGTACTAGATGATTTATAAACCTAAGTCCACATGCAAAGCTTTTGTTTGGATTTGACTTGAAGATTGTATAAAGCCTCCTTTAACTAAGTTATAGAATAATTCTGAATCCCATTTCTGAAGATGCATCTACACAAAGGTAGATAGGCATAGGCTACACAATAGGCATAGGCTACACAATTATTGCTGTGTGTAGTTGATGCACGTGTGCATAGGAGGCTGCTGCAAGTTCAGGACCAATGATGGGACAGGTCCATTCATCCCTTTCTTCCTGGCCATTTTTCCATTTAAAATGTCTTGCCCACAGCTGCTTTTGTTCCCCATGTGGAAAAAAGATACAGCCCCTCTCCCCTTGTGTGTAGAAAAGCAAATAGGAGGAGTCCGGCTTTGAGCAAACTGTTTGTAAGGAGAGGATTCCACAGACCCTTCCACTCTGCCCTTCCTTCCAAGCCCTCTCCCTCCCCTCCCACTGCAGCAGTGAGGTAGCGGAGTGAGGCGCTGTGGGACATTTTTATTAGCAGGGACTGGAGGAGCTGAGCCTGCAGCAGCTCCTGAATGCTTTGCATTTGTAATGAAGACCGTGTAGTTGTACATTTTGAAGGTGCTGAACATGGCAGTCCCCAGAGCCATGCCCCGAAGCAGAGACCAAAAGTACAGGAAGCTGCCTTGATCCAGATCAACTATACAGGTCCAGAACTTTAAAAAAAAATTATTTAAACTACAAAAATACAAAGATACAAATATAAAAATCATGCAGAATAAAAAGACCAACACAAATCTCTCTATGTATTGTATTGTATTGTATTGTATTGTATTGTATTGTATTATATTATAGAAACATAGAAGCAGAGTGAGTCAGAAGGGGCCTCCCAGGCCATCTAGTTTGACCCCCGGCTCTAGCCAGCTCCACTCACAACATGCCAACCACATGCATGTCTAGCCTATCCTTGAACACCCTCACCGATGGGGCCTCAACCACCTCCCATAGAAGCCCATTTCATACCCTCGGGGTCCTAACTGTCAGGAAGTACTTCCTGGCATCAAAATTGGACCTTGGTTCCCTGAGCTTTGCTCTGTTGGAGCGTGTCCTGCCCTCCTCTGCAGGGGAGAACAGGTCTCTACCCACCTCCATGTGACACCCCCTCACATACCTTTTTGTCACCAGCAGATCCCCTCAGAGTCTCCTCTTCTCCAGGCTGAAAAGACTCAGCTCCCTCACTCTCGCCTCATATGGCTTTCCCTGCAATCTGGCCACCATCCTTGTGGCCCTACACTGTACTGACTCTAACCTGGCTATATCCTTCCTGTAATGAGGGGCCCAGAACTCCACTTGCGGGCACACCAGAATCATATATTTATTATTTATTTATTTATTTGGAGAACTTATATGCCGCCCCATTCACATAAGCCTCAAGGCGGCTTCCAAAATAGAATGGTACTAATACCTCTCTCAATCTAGAAGCCACACTTCTGGCTATGCATCCAAGGGTGGCGTTCGCCCTCTGGACCACCACATCACACTGCTGACTCATGTTTAGCCTGCAGTCAACCAGCACCCCGAGATCCCTTTCACAAGTGCTGCTCTCCAGCCACATGTCCCCTAACCTGTACTTATGACACCCATTCCTGTGCCTCAGGTGTAAGATCTTGCACTTATCCACATTGAATGCCATCCTGTTGTCTCCTGCCCACTTCCATAGTCTGTCCAGATCCTGTCCATATTATCCTGAAATAATATTTTATATATAATAAAATAATTTTAACCTATATTATAAAATAATATTTATATATAATATAAAATAGTGTACCCCTCCAGCGGCTATATACTATTTATTCCTTCATTTCCTTCTTTCTTTCCTCTTCTTCTAAATTTCTGTTCTTTCAGGAATACCCTCTTCATTCCAGAATTGCATTGTGTCATCCAAAGGTTTAATAAACTTCCCTTTAATTAATACATGTTCAATAAACAAGTTCCACATGTCATTAAAATCATTCTTAATTTTCAACCCTTTTTTCATCTTAATTCTGCACAACAACTTATCATTAACAGCTATATTCCAAATTTCTTTATATTATTTAGTTAACTGGAAATCCTGTTTTTCATTGGTAGTATTCCAATGAAGTATTCCATGTGCATGTTTCATTGAAAGTATTCATTGGAATACTTTTCTATTATCAATCTTGCTGCTGTTACCAGATTTGCTATTAATTCTTTAGTGGTCCATTTCCATAAAATAAACAATGCTATTTAGGGAACTGCTTCAATTTTTAAGCTTGCTATCTTGCTAATTTCCTTAAAAACCAGTATCCAAAAATTCTCAATTTTTTTACAATTTCATAACATATGGAAATAAGTACCATCTTTTTGCCCACATCTCCAACATAAATTCAAATACTTATTATCCATACAGAATAATTTTACCTGCATCAGGTACACTTCCATACTAACTTACAGAAATTTTCTTTAATTCCAACTGGCATACTTTTGAGTATTCTCTTATCCCATACTTTCCCATTCTTCCTTGTCTATATCCCTTCCTAAATTTATTTCCCATGAAATGTTGACATCACATATGCCCTCCATATCCAATACCATCTTATAAACTTCACTTATGATATCAGGTCCAGCACTTTTAACTCCATCAGGGGCAGGTCTTGCATCAAGCTAATGGGCCTTAGTGCTCCTTCAAACCCAAACCACTCAACAATACTTTGCACGGCAAAAACAAACAGTATTTTGCTGTGGGAGACTTTTATTCCGCACCCCCAGCTGTTGTGAGAATTGCAGCTGAACTACGAGGAAGCAAAGAATGCTGCTGGGTGTAGGGAGGGAGGAATGAAAAACTTCAGAATTTTCTTTTGGAACTTAAGACAATGTATTACCCGAAATGATTTCCAAAATCTATGCAATACTGTATTTAGAAACAGTCTAGCTATATAAAATATCTGTCCACAGAACAAAACTGTGGAGGGAAAGCGATTGATCAAATGTATGTATTACTGACAGATATTTAGGGAAGCTCCAAAGTATGCTCAGTTATATGGAAGAAAACGTGCACTCCTGTTTGGGTGTTATTCTACAGAGTCCTGAGTGCCTGTGCTTGATCTGGTTAGATGCCGTCACAGCCAATTCATGTAATTCTTCCCTAAAAACCACACATCGAGTGTGGGACATTACGATTAGCTTGCTACTGTCACCAAATGCAGTAGAACAGCCTGTGGATTGTCCCTCCCACCCCCATGTTTCGTGTGTTAAATTTTGAAGCCAGTGTCTATAAGAACTCACTTCCACAGTTTTCAATAAAGTTCTCAGTTAGACATCACCACTATGGAATATTGCATATACTGATTATATGTTCACATAATCTGTCCTCTGCAAGAAGGGCTGGATGGATCAGATATCCATGAAATATTCCTAGACAAATATAAATACAAAATCTTGAATCTTGAATCAAAACTAAATGTCCTTAGTTTAGCAGAGAAGGCACCAATTCAGAGCATGCTTTTGAACGCCACTCTGTGCAGATTGTATATGCCAGAAGCTACATTATGTCCAATTCCAACTAGTTTGGATTTCTGTGTATCTGACATGCTTATTCTTAATTTTTTTCTGAGTTGCACAGATTATGTGGACATATGGACATTAAAAAAAAACGCTTGTGCCAATGTTTTTAGTGCATATATCCATAAAGAATGCATGCACTTGCAAAATGGAGAAAATTCGCACATATCTCTAAATAACTGAACTTGTCAACAAGTGGACAATAGAATGAAAGATGTCTGGCAGTCTGCAAAACACAGACAGAATGGATTTAATAATATCTGTACATGCTGAACATACCCTTGTGCATCCTTAAAAGAAGCAACCACATGTCCTGCTTTACAGAAGATGGGCTTCTTTTTAAAGTAGTGCTGCATTTTATGAGTTGTAAAGTCATTTATACATATCTATACAGCTACACATAAGAATTATCTCCATGTTTGGCCTGTTCTGTCCTCTCTCTCTCTCTCTCTCTCTCTCTCTCTCTCTCTCTCTCTCTCTCTCTGGCCATATCAACATGGTAAGGGAAGGCTGAACATTATCCTTTCTGACTGCCAGAAGTCAAGGCAGAAGGAAGCAGATGGATATGTGCAGATGAGTGATTTCTCATGATCTCGCTGCAGTTGGGACTTCCCATTTCACACAAGTCACCAAACACTTTCTAAAACTGAGTGCCAGATAAAAAGCTCCAGTTAGTTATGTGATGCTGCAAAATCTAGAAAGGAATACTGCCTGAGCATGTACATATCACACTAAAGTTTTTTATGAATCAGAGTGATTTCCTTATAAGCAAATCTCTCTGGAAAAATCAGAGTGAGCTGCTTCCAAATTCATTGTTGAGCATCAAGGTGAAAACTGCTAATATTATCAACTGCTTTTTAATAAATCAGTGATAATTCTACATCTAAAGCAGTTCATATATCTGTACATAGGATGTTGAATTTTCTGCTTTTAGGAGCAGAAACCCATTTTAGAGTGCAGCTCCTCCCTTTAATCCAAACTGGGGTACAATATTTCGATTGTGCCAATATTCACCTTCCTGCCTCCAATCCTGCACAGTGACACTATTTTACTGGTCACAGCTTTTTCCTTTTTGCTGTATTCCCCCCATTCAGGAATTACTCAGTAAAAAGGCTGAAGTCCTCAAAGTACTACTAACAATGCCAGATAGCCAATCAATGGGTGCACAATTATGCCACTGAAGGTGCACGAGAGTGAAACCAATATAAATTAGGTGAGCAAACATGTTTGGGATAATCAATAAAAATCAAAGCTTTTTTAACCATTGCTAGAAATGTTCATGATGAACAGTGAACTATTTTGACTTAGCCCTATATTCAGAACTTCATCTAACAAAAGGCAATTTCCTATATTGAGAAAAGTTTTCCATACTAGATTGTACAGGAAACATTTGCATTCAAATTGTAGCTGTTCTCTTTCTTGGCATGCCAGGAACTATTATTTAGCAAAACACAGAGACATACATTTTTCTCAGCATCTCTAATTTATACTGCATCTGGTTGCTGTCAAAGGATTCTTTTGCGGGGGATCTCTAAATCAGAGATACTGGCATCCCTATCTTGCTCTCTCACACAGGGACATCTTCTTGAACTTTGCAAGAATATAAAGTCAGACCCCAGAAATCAGGTCATATAAATCATGGATGATTACCACTGAGTGATGAAATGAATATTTTCATGTAATGAAATATATACATTTAACTTTTTGAGTTTCTGTACTTACATTCATTTCAGCTGAGATGCTAAATTCAAAACAGATGCCAAAACCAAGGATTAAAGTTTACAAAGACAGATTTTCACATTTCTTTTGGTGAATGTTTTTGTCAATAACACACATGAAAAGGATCTAAGAAGCTTTATTGCATTCATTTAGCTGCCATAAATCAACAGATCATGAAAAATTCATTTCAATTAACCACCTTTGAAATGACATAATAAACAATGAAGTTTTATACTCCCATCCTTAAAATGTTATGGGTGAGATTCTGTGTTTGAAATTTAATAGAATGTTCATTATTTATCACCACGGCAGATAAAACATATATTGGGTCAGTTCTGTCTCAGATGCCAAGAAACTTTGTGCAGAAATGTACAATATCCCTTAAATGAAAATGCATATATAGACTAGGGATGGGCAAACCATTGATGTTTGAGATTGCTAGGATTTTCTGAACCCTTCTCACAATTTGTCTCATGTCTGATTCCAATTTGCATTTGCATTTGCTGCTTGCTTTGCCTGAATGGGAAATGTGTGCAAATCAAGGTGAGCGTACAGATTTCTTCAAACCTCTCCAAATTTGTGCAAATTTCCTCCATAAACTAAAGTGAAATTGAGTCATTCTACTAAGACACTGTAAAGGGTGGGATAAATAAAAAAAACTTAAATAAATAAATACTGAGTAAATCTGTGCAAAACTGAACTGAAAATTGGGAATGAGATGAAAGTGAGCACTTGACAAGTAGTAAGTATTGTGGGGAAAAAAAACTTCCTTGTACATGCCTAATATAGGCTTCCCAACAGAGTACATGGAGCTAAAACTCTCATCATCCCTCACTACTGATCTTACTGGAAGGAGTGATGGGAAGTGGAGTCCAACAACATCTGGAGGACCACCACTTCCTCATCCCTGATTTATGGTATCCAAGGAAGCATAATTTGAAAGATCTATGAAACTTCTAACATAAATTCCAGCAAAACTTTAGACTTGTTCAAAAATATCAACAGCTCTCATGGCACTTGGCAAACTGTCATAATCTGCAGTGAGAATGTTTGCAATATGTTATGGAGGTCAGAAGAAAATTAAGTAAAAAAAATAATTACTCCACAGAGCACGAGTATGAATGATTGATTGATTGGATTTGATCTGTGCCATACCTTTCTGCTAAAAACTGGCTCACGAGGCAGCTTACATGAATCTTGAAGTTCTCTGGATCCTTGCCACATTGTCTTTCTATTGGTACTCACCTTTGACATAGCGTGGACTAAAAAATAGAAACTCTAAAACAATTTCATTTGCATTAGCTGTTGCAAATCTGTTTGTTTGTTTGTTTGTTTTTAATCAAAGCACAGCAAGCTGTGCATGAAGTGATCAGCAATGGGGATCAGGGGAAAGAGTGGGCTGGGATGGAAATGAAGCCTGCCCAGTTATGTAGTTTAGTCTACTTGCTTCCCTTGTGACTTGGGGTTCAGTTGCAAACCTGTAGCACCAAGCTAAAGATAAGCTGTCTTGACTTTCAGGCACTTCCAATCATCCAAATTATACCTGGATAAGGACTTAATGTTTGGGATAACCCTGAAGTTATATAACAATTTAATATATTTAACTAGAATTCCCTCCTTTCTTTGTGTTACAGTGAAAAATGGCACAACTTATCACAAGGATTATGCCCAGTTCTTTAACCTTCATTTGTTTTGCAGGTTTCTAACTGTTAATAAATAACTTCATATCATCAGAGTCACTAATCTTCAACTGGACAGCCACGCCAAATTAAGGTGAGTCACACCAACCCCATTGCCACAATTTCCTTTTTTTTAGTCTTAGGTTTTGTGAAGGAAAAGGAAGCAAGAAGCAAAAAGAAGGAGAAAAACAGAAAGGCAAAGGACAGAGCCCCTTTGCTTTTAATGAGCATGTAGACAAGCAGAATATAAATTCCTTTTAATTAATTAAGGGTGCAATCATATACAAGTTTAGGCAGGACGAAAACCCTACCGTTCCATGCATGACAGTTGCAGGCCACCTTTCCTGCCTAAACTTGTATAGGATGGGGCCATAATTAAATTAAAATAGAAGATAGCATTTCAGTATATGCCCTTTCTGTCAGTCCTGCTGCACTTGTGAAAATTCCCTCTTCTAAACAATTATTCTCTTCCACACAATCATTCTTTTCATTTGGTCACTGAAGAGTAAGGAAGAGAAAGAGAATGATACCGAGTAAGAATGGATAGATGAGTCTATTTCTGGTCTACAACAGTTTGCATGCATTCATTAATAAGTTTGTTCCATCGTGTTTCTGCATTCATCTGTACATTTTAAAATCATATGAATATTCCGAAATAAATACATAAATACGAATATAACTTTTAATATACATTCTGTCAGAATACACTTTTCTAAATATACTACCTCTCAAAGTACATGGTTCTGAAAATATTTTATTCTAAAATCCATTTATGTAGATTTTAGTAAATTATTTGAGCCAAGAAACGCATTGCAAAATTCAGAAAGGTGCAAAAACAGTCTTCCCAAACCCAGTATCCTTTAGATGTTTTGAGCTAAAACTCTCATCCTCCCCAATGGTCATGCTGAATGACATCGCTTTGGGTGAGACTGCATTCTGATCAGTCTATTAGTCTCGCAGGTGTGGATCTAGTCAATTTGCTTCAAATACAACCTGAATTAATCTCAGCTAAGAAGTAAAATAAAATAAGTCCCTATGTTGTACAAGGGTGGTTGAAGATGGATCTTTCAACTGAAAACCTAAAACATTGTAGCTATGCAGTATCAAGATTATATCATCCCAACAAAAAAGATCCATACAGGTAGCCAATTGTTTTCTAGGCTCAATTCAAGTTGTTGGTGTTAACTAGTGCTGTGCCAGAAATTTCTTCTTATTTTTTAAAATCCCTCTCATTCCATTTGATAAATAAGAAGTGTCCTCTTTGATCCTACAAAGCAGCCCGCTATGTGTGCAACAATGACTTAGAAATAGCCCTAGGCTGAAAAGTTTTTGTCTCTGTATAACTTGTCTCATTAATCACTATGGTGGTACATCAGGAGTTTAAATTATCGTTGTTGTTACTGTTTATAATATTAAATTTTACTTGGTTTTAAGCATAACACTAATAATAAACTCAACCCTATTACCCACAATATTTAAAATGTGCATCTGCAGGCACCACCACAGACTACCTTGCCAAGTCCTCTAACCCAAGTCCTTGAACCCAGAGCCCTTGTCGACATAGGCGGCGGCAAGAGAACATGGAAACTGTAGGCCAAAATATCTGGAGAGCCATGAGTTGTCAGGGTTGAGGTCAGCCCAGCAACTTAAACTGGGGCAGGAAGCAACTATGTACCCAGTGTAACTCTTTAAGAATGCCATCCCTTCTGGCTCTGCCACATAGACTTCTGGCAGTCAGCTTCTGCATATTTGAGGCTTCTGCATCATCTTCAAAGGCAGAGCCCACTGTGCAAGCTATTTCAGCAATTTATGCGTAGATGTAAAATATCCTGTCTCAGTCAAACATTAGGTTCAATGGCTGCTCTCTACATTTATGGCAATTTCATACTAGTTTGGACTCTCAGTAAGAATCTTGGGAAATGTACTTTGAGATGATGGATGGATGGATGTGAGAGTGAGAGTGTGTGTGGGAGGGAGAGGAAGAGATCTGTTACAGATGCCTTGCCATCTCGTACTCCAACTAGAGTTCTAGTAAAATGGTTCTAGGACAGTTTAATCAGTTTCTGTCTCTCTATTCCTTTCCATTATCAAAATTCTTCCACTTATTGGTACGGGGGAAAGTTCCAGAAGTGTGCCACTGTAATTTAGCATTTCCCAAAATAAAGCTAATTGGTAGAGATCTCAACAACCAACAACCGCTTTGAAAGAATTATTCTCAGTATTAGGCTCACAATACTCAGGAATTTCCCTACATTGATCATGGTAGTTTAAAGAGATTGAATACTGTGATGGCTTGCTTGCTTGCTTGCTTGCTTGCTTGCTTGCTTTCAACAATGCAACAATATACCTATCTACACTCAGAGAGACGTTCAAAGGGATTTATTCCCAGGTAACTGTGTGCAGCAGGGGTGCTGTACCTCTTTCAGCCCAAGGACAGCTTCTGGAGGCAGTCTTAGGGACCGCCTTCCCTTTCCATGATGTGTTGGGCCAAAAGCAAAAGGGCAGACACAAAATATTTTAAAAGTCAGTAGATTTTAGCTGAAAGTTCTTATTGTCTGCAGCTAAGTTTTGGGAAGCTATTTCAACCTTTTGAAATGGGAGTGGAACAGAAACCCCTGAGGCTGGCAAACTGAGACTCCAGCCAGGCCAAGATGAACCCAGAGGCCTGAAATTCAACATCTCTGGTGTTCAGGTTTGTAGTCTTAAACCATTTCAGACAAGACTGAATGGCTACTCAATTCTAATTAGCAAACATTAAATTTTTTATCCTGAAGACCAAGATAGTTAATTTAGAAAATTTGATTTGCATCCCAGTTGGAATCCAAAGCTCTTGCAAACATAGCATATAAGGGGGAGAATTTTCTCAGCTCAGAATCTTGGAGACATTTATGCTTAAGTCTGGCGATGTTCCACTGAAGAAAAAACTGACTCTATATTTTAACAGCCATAAACAACAACATCATAAAGATGATGACTCAATGTTTTGACAAGGTTTTTAAAATATTTTACACATGAGCATAGGAACAAATTTCAATCTGGGTTTCATACTGGGATAAACTTGTTCTTCTCAGAACATGTCTGCCATTCTTTGCCTTCTGGGCTCTATTAATATAATGTTTATCCATTTCAAACCAAAACAAAATAAAATACTTTGAGCCTATCCCTACAATTTGGGTGTGACTTCAAACAAACAAGAGCACTGTTCTTAGTAAAATGAAACCCAGAATAAAACTGAAAATAATGCCATGGTTTAAAACTATGAAATTGCCTTCTCTCTCTCCCCTCCCACTTTAATTTTCTTAGTGGCTTCTTTCCCATAATATACCTCTAAAATCTGCAGTGGGGCTGGACAGCTTGTGGCTTTCCAGTTGTCTTGGCCTACAGCTCCCATCAGGTAGCAAAGTCATTGATGAGGGATTGTGGGAGTTGTAGGCCAGAACATCTGGAAAGCACAGATAGCCCATCTCTGATCTAGAGTAAACAATGCAAAACAATAGTTTGGGAATGATTTTTTTGGATGGGGGGCCCCACAAAAGTGCAATAGGAGGGTAGGGTATAAATGAACTTAATCACTATTATATATATTATTTAACAACGTTATCAATATTGATGAAGCTATGCAAGCTGAGGAAACAGCTCTTTCTCTAGTTTTTAGTTTAGCAAATAGGAGTTTTTTTTGTCAATGAACATTAATTATTAGATGATGCTTGCTTAATGAAGCGTTGATGGTTCATGACTAATAGCTACTGCATGCATCTCACCTGCTTGTGTGAAAAAGCTATTGAAAAGCACTTTAGTGACTGAGGTGCTGCCAGAAGAGGGAAGCACATCCTGAATTTTATAGCAGGCTGGCAAAAAGAAGCTTTCATGGAATGCTGATGGTTTTTGGAAAAATTGTACTACTTTTAAAAGACTTGCACTGTGTTTTTCCTAAACTGGTCTGCTCCCTCTTTTTCTCATGTATTTACTATAAATACTTATTACAAAAGCATGATAAATATTAAAGTTTTTTCCCAAAACGAAACTGACCTATGATTGTTCTGAATACCTCTTACCAGCCAGAGGAATAACAATTATAAAACAATATGAAGGAGATGAATGAGATTTGACCAAATTAATTCAATTATTAAAGTTCCAAGTTTATTGTTTTACTTTTGGGGTGGGTAAAGAAAATTCAACCCAGGGGTCCCACAATAGGTGGCTATCAATGCAAAGAGTGCCGATTTAGGCTTTGGAGCAGTGGTTCCCCAACTTCTCTGCCCTTCCACCATGGCTGCTCTGCATTGGCCACAAAAGTGACATGTGACAGAAGATTCTGCGGCATAAACTAAGATTCAGTTTCTGTTTGTTTTCATTTAGTTTGCTTTCAAGCAACTAATCTATCCATTGCTGATTTTTTGTCATGTAACCCTAGAGAAACTCCCAAGGTGCACCAAAAAAGAGGAAGGCAAAGAAACCATTTTTTAAAATGCTGCTATACAATACCACACACGCAACACTGAATAGCTGATACACACCTCTAAGGTAATCCTTTATGAACCCTATTGCTGCCCTGGGCCCTATAGCCTTTCTATTAGGAGCAAGAGCAGTTCTGAGCTCTGCTTTTTCAAAATCTCATTCTTTTCTGAATGCATGATGTCTAAAGTGCATTTAATACAAATACATAAACAGCAAATAGGTCTTCTTCTTAGGTTATATATAAGGAAGTGTGACTTATATGTTATCTCTCAGGAAGCTGCATCAGTGTCATTTGTATACAGAAAACAGCCAGCCCATGATCAGTTCGAAGAGCTCTAGCTTACATAGCATGTTGTGTTGTTCACCTGCATTGTCCTGTTGTGTAATACAATCCCCTAAACATCTGCACATTTTCACTGATTATCTGCTTTAGAACGACAGGAGAAGTGGTAATCTCTTGTGCTTTGCCAGCTGTCCTTGCAGTCTTAAGTTGCACACCCATTTGGGAATTATTATGCTCAGAGAGGAAGCATTCTCATTTACCCATTGTTAGCGAATTTCTTCATGGAATTTCTAAAGGGTGAATGCAAGCCTCAAGGACCCGCAGGTAGAAATCAACAGAGCCAAGTCAAAAGAAACACTTTGATGGGTAGGCAACCTGGTGCCCTCCATCTGGCTTGAACTATAATTCCCATAAGCCCCAGACTGTATAGTCAAAAATGAGGTATTCTGGGAATTATAGTTCAGGAAGGCATCAGTTTTGCCAATATCTTTGCACAACACATGGCTTTAATTCATACTTCTCCTTCTACCACCATCCGTCAAAGAATACTGATTAAACTGACTGCACTGAAAACCTAAACCATTCTTCTCACAAATCTAGAAACCTTTTTATTATTTTATTTTATTTTGCCCAAGGTATTGCTTTCTTCTTCTAGTACTAGTTGCTGGGATATGGTCTAAGCTTGCCTTGCCAAAAGCCTTCAGTGGTATTCACAGTGGATATGTGCACAGATTCTAGAAAAACTGGAAACTTGTAGGAACAGGGTAATCTGGAATTCTATTCTGGCCAATTCACACAGCCAAGGTAAACAGCTGAGAATTGCCTTCTTTAGTGGGCAATGGTTCTATATGCCTCATGTATGGGGCACCATAAGGGTCAGACTATAATTCAAAGTTTTCCAGGGTCACCTCCTCAGTGTCAGAGAGTCACTGGAAAAAGTGAAAGAAGAAAGAGCAAAAGTAGGACTGTAGATGAACATTTAAACAAGCAAACAAACCCAAACCCAAAAGCCATGACTGCAAAATACTCAACAATGTCAACAATGAAGAAATTTATATTGTGAAAGATTCCACATACTTTTGACTCAATCATCAATTCAGAGAAAGACTTCAGTCAAGAAATTAGATGAAGACTGAGACTTCAGTTCCTGAGAAGGAACTAAAAAAGATCATCGGGTGTAAGGATGTTTCCCTGGGAACCACGGGAAGAAAATTGGTGCATTTGAAACAGAGTGCTGGAAGAGAGCTTTGTAACTACCCTGGACTGAGAGAAAGATGAATGATGTGTTCGTAAATGAAATGATAAAAGTCAAGAAGAGAACGGCTCACAGTGCTTCATGTCATCATGAGGTACATGGTGAAAAATGGAATGTAGTGCTAAAAACACCAGATTTACAAGGTCACTTTGGTAACACACATACTCATATTTGGCCATGTTTTGAAAGCTTGGAATAGAGAGGAACTGTGAGCTCTCCCACAGTAGAGCTTCTACATCAGGCACACTTTCTAATTGTAAAGAAGTCAGTCTGCCAGTCTCTCAAAAAAAACCCTCTTTGCTCACAAAAAGTCAGTCTAATTGTCCATCAGCCATTTCATCATATCAAAATTATATGAACCTTCTGAAAATGAAAGTAGCATCCAGGGCAATTAAAACAGCGAGCACCAGCGCTTGAAAATATTCAGAGACAAAACATGCCATGTGTGAGCACTAATGAGCAAATCAAAGCCAAGGTTATGATGAAGTGGAAACGTAAACCTCAAGTCCAACCCAAGGTCAAGATCACAGGTGATTGTTCCATGCATATTTGCATGGAAATATTGTCCATGTAGGGAAAAATGCTATCACTAATTATATCAGTTACAAATTATTATTTTTTACTGACATCCATAGCTCAGCAAACTACTATATGCACTGGCTTCCTGATCCATATTCTTGCCAAAACAACAACACTCATCGTTTGCAAGTGATAATGTACACACGTTTCCACATGGAGATGATTCTTGTATAATACATTTGTGCTACAGTCTGAAGAGGTCTTGTTGGAAGCTGGACAGATGAAAATCATCATATACAATGTTTGTATCAAAGAACAGATGGTATTCTTTACAGTGAATACTCAAAGACCATTCCCTTTGTACATATTAAAAACCTTTAACAATCAGAAGAATTTATACAGAGACAAGAGATGACATTTATCCAGTCTAATGCTTAAGGATGAAGAAAAGGAAAGAGACTATGGAAACATATTTCACAATTTGTCTTGGTCAGAACCCAGGACTAAAACCTGCCAGGTTTTGATAGGCTTAACACTTTTTCCCAGTATGTATTCTATTTTTCTTAATATTATTTCATAATACCATTGATTGCAACTTGGTGGAGCTCCATCCCTTAAGATGAGACCTGCATAAAACTGATGGAAGGTTGGATATTCCAGACATATGCAGTGGTATATAGTTAAAAGTCTGAGACACAGTATAGAAAGCAGCCATGTAGTGCAAATCAGTCAGGACCCTAAGAAACTCACTTCCCTTTCATTTCTTTCAGTGTAAGTTTCTAGCCTTTCAGACTGCTATAAAAGCCTTGAACACCCTTAGGAAATAACTGATCAAAGCCCAGAAACCAATGAGTCAAGAGGACAAAGCTTCCAAATGAGGCTAATTATCGGACATGTATTTCATCATCTAACTGCAAGTTCTTTAAGCTGCATCTTTGTGTTAATGCATCATTAACCAAAACTATATGCAGTCCAGTGATACTGCTATCATACTATAGAATGGGAGAATCTTGGGTTACATTTTTAATAGGCATGTGTGTAGTAAAGATAAGGTTCAGTTTGGACCCCATTTGGGCACTTAGGAAAGAAGGTCACAGACTTCGGAGGCTGCCCACTTCACCTTGCCTCTGAATCAGAACCTCATTTCAGCAAATCCAAAATGTCATGGCTCACTGAAAATCATGGACTTTCCTTTTGGTAGAACTGGTTGAAATGTACAGACTTGATAGCCCTTTCTTAGTAGATTAACCCCTTCAAATTCCAGACAAATAGGTGGAGGGGGATTTCTATACACAGTCTTCAAACTGAGGGTGGGAGAGGTTGTTTTGGGTTTTGATGATAATTCTTTACATTTTTAAGCCTGAAGCAGTGTTGGATGACATGTGCTGGCACACTTGCTCCTTCTGAGTGGATTTAGCCTGCCAAATTTCATGGAGCAATGCAATATTATGATTATGATTGTTCTGAAGGAGAGTCTTTAAAATGTTTTTAAAGCAAATATATTTGCTTATCCTCCTTCCCTTTTGGGAGGTGGGTCATGAAAATATTCTACATGTTAGAAATGCCTCTAGGTTTGTAAAGTATACATTTTCAGAATGATAGATGCAAAGACTCCCGCTGTCTGGTGAATAATAATTAGTTTTAAGTAGTGATGTTGGTGTTAGTTTACTTCTCAATTGACTCCCAACTCACAGAAACTAAGGGTCAGAAACAGACATTACCTTAAGTGTTTGGCTAGCACCTATGTCATTCGCTGATTTTTTTCCCTCTAACAAAAACACAGGAAATCCAAATCTGTATCTAAAAGGCTTCCACACATTCCCCACTGGGGCCCCGCACCTACTCTAGAGTAAGAGTGAAAGCGCTAGACATACATTTAAAGTGATACCAGTTTTAGCCAAAATTGCTTTATCCTTATTTATTGAAAAAGTATATGAATGCTTATGCTGTAGATCTACCAAGGATCTACACCAAGGAAATTTTTACACTGTAGGGTGTTCAAAAAACACATTTTAATTTAAAGCCCTTGCTGCCAGAGGAGGCATTTCAACCTTCAACAACATTTGAGAAACCACCAAATGATCTGTACTCAGTGTCAAGGAAGGGGAGACAGAAGATGGGGGTGTGGCCATCATGGCAATTGCAATGGACTGGATCAGGACTCCATGCAAACTGGATCTGGACTTGAGATTCCACACAGTGGATGGAGGATTCTGCAATGCCCAATGACAAACCTGGCTTTCAAAATCCCTTCCAAAGATTCTCAGTACCTTTTCAATTAATCACTGTTTTCTGTGCATTTCCTGAACTTTTCCACCCTTGTTATTGAAGATGATTTCTAGAGATCTCTGCAGTACAGTGAATCCCATGATTTCTCATTCTTTTTTTTTTTTTTTTCTGTGAGGAAATTCTGACCGGTTCTTCTCAGCATAACTCTAACCCCTTCCTTTCCGTCTTAATGAGCACAATATAGTTATTCTTCAACAAGTATGGAAACAATGAAACCCATATGTGCAATTTGTTCATGAATTTGGCTTTTCATTCAGAGAAGCCTGCTGAGAAACATTCCCTCTAAGAAGGGGCAGCGGGAGCAGAAAGCAAGAGAAAGAGCTTCAAGAACAACTTTATGGCCCTTCTTATATGGACAAATGGAAGAGCAAGATGAGGTTTGTTTTCCTTCATTGGTCATGCATATACTTCCAAAGGAAAATTCAGGGAGACCTATAAATCATCGTTAGGGTTTTACTTCTAGAGAAACACAGAGACAGATGTTATTGTCATGATTTCAAGTTTACGCAAATGCTACTTTTCTGTGGTAAAAAGCATGCACAAAGCAGCTCACATCAGATTTGGCATAATAAAATACGATGTCAAGATGATTCCCTAACAATTAGAGGAAAACAAAATTTAAACATCCATACAAAATATCCATAAATATATTCAATTATACATAATTCATATTAGAGTCTGATGACAGAGGTAGAAAACTGAAATCCTAATAACAGGAAGAATAACCTGAGCACATGGGGTTCCAGACCTGAATCTATTCCCCAGAACCCTGACTATGCATTGGTTCTGTTGGAAGGTTTCTTTCCTTAACTTGTCATACGGGAAGATGCACAACCGCCCTGCACAGAAAATCTCTCTCAACTTGCAATTTAACTTCAAAATAAATTTCCATTAGTCTGGGATAATCTAGGATAGGGTATAAATGAATCTGAAGAATTTATTTCATTCCAGTTTATTTGAAAAAGTGAGTAACTGCTTGACTCTACCTCTTGTGAAATTTAAATTCCAGTAATTGTTTCTATAAAGGTAAAGGTTTCTATATTTACATGTAAATCAATATATGCAAATTTTATGCAGTTTGTTTCCAATAGGTCTGGGCCTAGCAATACCCCTGTATTCCTCCGGCAATGGCTAAATTCTGATGGTCTTTCTGCATTGTCAGCTGACTGGGGAACCTTTGTAGGTGAAGCCAGTCAGAGTCCCACTGATACTAGGCCAGGTGAAATGAACGTGACAGAAGCTGAAAGAACTCAGAGCAACCTAGGTAGCTTCCAGCAGCAGGACTCTTCTGTAGGCAGCATTCTGTGCAGCGTCACTTGGAAGTCTGTTATGATAAGCAATGGAACTTTGGGAGCAATCCTGTGCTTGTTTAGATGGAAAAAAGACCCTACAACTCTTAACATGCCCTAGCCCTTAATGTTTTAGCCAACAGCATATTTTGATTACAGGTGGAATAAACCTCTAGACTGAAAGCTCCTCAAGATCAAGATCATCTCAGGACTGGACTACCTGCAAAGAAGGCCAGCCTCATACCAAGTGTCTCAAAGCTGAGGAATGTGTTTAGTAGACACATGAAGTCTGGGGAATGGGTGTGAACAAAAAGGGGGGCAGCTTTTTCCCTTGCATTTTCTTTTCAGGATTTTTTTGGGCAAATTGGCGAGTTTTGTTTAAAACCTGTCCCCCACCCCAAACCTTCACATCTTTCCTCTGTTGTATCCTTTCAAGGAAGAGACAATGATAAAGCCTAGGTGCTATTTACCTGCAAGTGAGATGCATCCAAGTAAATAGCATCAGCTGGTGTGGCAGGAAATTATAATTATCAGGATCTCAGCAGTCACCAAGGGGAAATTTAACTCTTTCCCAGGATGGCAGCAAGGAAGGAAAAGGTTAAACTCCCCACTTCTTGCCCACTGGGATGTCCATAATTATAAGCCGATGCCCCCAGCTGGTGCCAGTTACATTTAAAAAAAAACCCTAAACATTAAATGGAAAGATGCATTTAATTAACATCATCTTCAGTTTGGCCCTTGGAGACTATTGCCCAATCAAGATGACTATGTAAGCACTCCTTGCATGCCTGGGCTTTCCCCTCCCTTTCAGTGCAGAAGTCAGTTCCATGTTATGTAAAGGAATGTGTGCTACACATGGCGCTACCCACATCCATTGAAATGAATGGGTGAGGTCCCAGAAGGGAAAGTGCTCCCAAAGTGAGTCAGAGTTGCTGCAGCTGCAAGAAATCACTTGACTGAAATGTCATGTCGACACAGTGGCCTGGGTTTCATAGGCAACATCATCCAGGGCATAAAAAGGATGGCGGAGACAGTGGGAATGGATAATGAATGTGTGATACACATAAGAACTTACCAAAGTTCACAAACTTCTAATAAACATAATGGAAAGAACTTGAGATCTTTAAAAAATCAAAGAAATCAAACATGGGCAAAAATGAAACTGACAGATCCAACATCCCTAGAATGGATACACATGGTAAATATAAATAAGGGATGCACTCCAGAACATTCACGCCCATCAGAAACCCAAGAATCTCAAGAGGATTTGCATCTTTTCTGTTATTCCTGTTTCTTGGATACATATCCATCTAAAAACAAAAAAGTCAAGGAAAATCAAGGATGAAATATACTGAAATGAACAGGAATTACAAGATTCATGTTTCCATGTCTTGCAATTCAATAGAAACTAGATTGCACTAAGGGTCTTTAACCCCCCCCCCCAATCTTTGAACCTTCCTAAAAAAATGTTTTTAAAAATGTTGTGGTATTTGCATTGCTCTGATGCGGTTTCCAAAATGAGCCACTGAGATGCTTCTAGTCTACCCTGCATCTCCATGGCTGGTACTATTTTCAAATGGAAAGTAATCTTCCAAAGTGATTATTTAAAAGGGGGGCAGGGGGCAGGACTGATTTCTTTCTGTTTATTTGTGCTTCATATGGACATGAATTTTGAGAAAATGAGGGATCCCCCATTTTCCAAATCCTCTCACCCAGACAGTTCCTTTCTCAAGCTCACTCATGAATTAATGAGGCACTTTATAGAGAAAGGGGAAGAACAGCAAAACTTTTGTTTTGGGGGATACTGTTGGTTCAGGCCCATGTCCTTTCTCTGGAACTTTCCAGTGTGAGAGAGAGCACATTATGATATGGTCATGGTGCTCCCTTAAATGTTTTATAACAACGGTCTGATATTTAGGAGACCAACAGCGTAATCTGAAGTAAGTCCCGTTCAGATCAAGGAAACTTAAGAAATGGTTCTACAGAACGGAACTGCATGAAGCTTACTTCGTAGAGGGCATGCATGGTTAACTGAGCGCACAGGAACCCGAAGAAGAGGAGGGGGGGGGAGAATAGGTCTTCACCTGTTCTGTCTGCACATACACAGGTACTAGATAACATGCCTCTAATATGATGAAGAATCACAGCAATCAAAGTATTGCATCAGACAGCAGGGGGGTCTCCTGCTTCCCTCAGTTCCAACATACAGGGCTGACATGGGATATTTCAGGATATGCCTGAGACGGAGTGCCGGATCTACACACCAAGTTATACAGTATCCAAGGCCAACCAAGCCGCTCTGCCACCAAAGGCAGAAAATACCACAAACACCTCTCCCGCTGCTGGGCAATTTTTAATGTGTGTGCACATAATATCATAGACTGAATCCAGTTTAAGGAGACCCATTCACATTAGTGTGTTTATTCTAAGTGTGCGTCTAACCTTGACTCATATGGCTTGATTACAGTTGTATGGAGAAGAACCTTCTCTGTAGTGGCCCCATTTCTTTGGAACTCCCTGTCTCTGGAGGTCAGGCAGGCGCCAATATTGTGTTGCATTCAACATCTCCTAAAAACAATTTCATTTCAGGAAGCCTTCTTCAACTAACCAGCCATAGTTCTGTTCATTTTGTTTTTAAGTATGTAATATTCTTTCAACTGCCTTACTACTTTTTCTTGTACACTGCTCTGAAATCTCCCTACTGGAATATGGAGCAATAGGGAGATTGCTGCATAAATAACACCATAATTAACAATTTGTTGCCTGAGACAGTTTTCTCACTCTATCTAAGCCCGGCCTACCTTACAGTATTGCTGTTATGGAGCTATGTAAGGCACCTTGGACTCCTTGCAAGAGGAAAAACAGATGAGATATAAATGCAACATGGTGGTGCTGATGGTAGGGTCAGGCCAGCCAATGCATGTACTGCACAATACAGGTATAATTAAAGGAGATTTAAAGTGTGACACTGAGACATAGACTGAGCAGAGATTGCTCCCCTCTCATTCCACGAGTCCTGGGCCGATTTTCCAGCTCCAGTGAAGTATCGTGGGCAAAAAGTAAAGTGAAAGAGCCATCCCCCGTGAAGATGTCCATTTAAAGTCCCCTAAACCACTGGCAGCAACAAATGTCATAATTATCAAGTCTTCAAAGAGTTTTAGTTTGTCTGTCCCGAACTTGTTGCCAATTGGATGGATGAGTCCCAGTTCCAGTGTATGTTATGAGAGAGGCAGACAGATGATATCGTTTTACATTATTTTTTCCTCTCAAGGAGAATGTAAGGTGAGAATCTCACCTACACACCTGATTGCAGGTGATGCATAGGTGGTTCCTGGGAGCTGGCCAAAAGAAATGCTGAGCAGACTGGGACTAAAAGGCCGCTGACAGCATCTCATCCTCATTTCGTTCTTCACAGGTAGAGTCTCTCCTGCACTGTGGCGGGATCTGCACTTGTGCTCAGGGCATCTCTGAAAACAGACCCATGGGGAGCCGGCCCTGCCTTGGTCAGTAGCAGTGCTGACCTCCAAGGGGCTTGCTGCTTGCAGCAGGACACAAATGCAAGGGCCACTCTAACATCACAGCCACTCTGGTTGTTTTCCGAGTCCTAGCAGGAGGAAGGGTCGGTTTCCTCTCCATGGGGCCTAAGCATGAGCCTGGGAAGAAAGTGGGCCACATGACTTGACTAGGGAAGTTTTGTGATGGGTAGAGGGAGATATGGGATTGCGGGGTGGGCTAGCTGAAGGGATCGCAGCCTAGACAGCTCATGGCTGTTTTCCAGTGTGTCCCAGTCCTCCTTCCACCTGCAAGTTTGGCAGTTGCCCTATCAGTCTGCCCTCCCAGCTCCTGATGCTGCTCTTAAATGCCTGATTGCTCCAGAATGAGACTGCCCTTATCCATGACTTAATAGTGGATAAGGCAGTCAATCTGGCATGCATAACTGAGGACTTGGTGGGTGAATAGGGAGCAGTTGGTCTCTCTCAGTTGTGCCCACTGGGATATTCCGTCAGTATCACGGTAGATTTGAGGACTGGGAGGGGTACCTGCTGTGCTCTGTAAAAAATCCATTTTGGTCTGCTATTTGCATCTTGTGTTGGGCAAGTGGAACAGACTGGATATTATGCTGGCGCACTGACCCAGCAGTCTCCTCCCTGAACTTGCAGAGATGGTCACAGATGTGATGTTTGAGTTCCCCAGGCCATTGGTTTGGGGAGTCATAAATATTCACGCTGAGGGTATCTTGCCTGGAGTCAGGATTTCAGATCCTCTGTGACAACTACGGGCCTACCCCAACATGTCCTTTGGCCAACACATACAGCAGTGCACACTTTTCAGCCAGGGTTCTGAAGGCTGGGACTTTGCCATGGTCAGATCACTGCTTGCTGAAAGTTAGACTAACAGCAGCCTCTCCCCACAAGAGAGCAGGGAACTGACTAAGAGGTTCTGCCCCTGGAGACTCATGTGACCAGGTTGTTTCCAGAGAGCTCTAAGGAAGTTTCTAGCTGCTATGACGGTCCTCCTGTCTGGGCCCTGGTCAGTCTGTTACATGACTGGGGATCAGAGGACCCAAGCAGCTACTGTGATTGCTCCTGAGCCCCCACTTTGTAGCAGGGCTTGGAGAACTCCATAATATTCCCCAGAGTTGAGAGTGATGGAACAAAACAGGAGACGGCTTGAATGCAGATGAAGGAACACTCCAGGTGGAGACAATTGAGCCACAGTATGTGCCTGCAGCCAGGTCATGAGAGCAACAAAGGAACAACCTCCCACTGCCTTTAGTCTATCTACCACCCAGCAGAGCTCTTTAGGGTCAGCTGGGGCTATTACTTGCTGGCTCCAAGGACATCATAGACATGTCTGATACCCACTGTCATAACAAACATAATTTGTTGGGCACTTCCAGGACAAAATCTCTTGTATCCCCCAGACTGAGTCACCAGAGTAATAGCACTTGCATCATGCAAGGTACCAAGAGCACAGCCAGGTCCATTTTTCTTGCATGAATTGTGTTGGTACAGCTCAAGGATGTCAATAAAGTGCATAAACAGGTTCACACAGTAGGTTCACAATATACTGCATGGAGATGATGATCCCTACCTTCTCTGCAAGAGAGAATTATCCCATGCCACCTGAAAAGGGCAATGGTGATGCTAATCCCAATGAAAACTTCTCTGGACCTGAAAGAGCTCAACTAATTTAGGCAAGTAGCAATTGTTCTTTTTTCTTATGGTCCTGGTTAAGAAACTATAAACCACCCAGCAAGCTTCAGCTATAGGGTAGTAGAGATATGAAATAAATTAATAATCTACAGTGAGCAGAGGATAGACTGGACCCCACTCACAGCTCTCCAGGTGATTTTCAATAGACTGGTGAGAACGGACACCTGATTGTTCACAAGAGCAGTAACAAACTAACTCCCTCTGTGCTAAATTATCCTGCTAAAATGAATACAGAAGTGGATTTGTATATTTGTGTGTCCATGAGGCCTGGTAACCCCATCAGTTCTTTCAGTACTGAAAATACATTCTTGGGTTCAGAATTCTTTTGCATGGGATCCATCTGGTGAACCTCTTTCGGTTCTAATAGAGGTAGATCCTGCAAGCTTCAAATCTGCCAACAATAGAAAACATTCATGTGTATAAGCAAAGCATAAATCTTAGAGGTGGGGAGACACTCCTCAGTTCTGCAGCAGCCCTTCCCATAAATTCCTCATGGCTTCCTCCCCCTCCTTCTCTGCATAGTATGGTCAGGTTTGAGGGAAGACTGTTTGTTCAGGATTCATCAAAACCTCATTATCAGACTTCCAACCTGTTCAAACAATGAATCAGTCACAGATCAGTTTGGAGCCAGTTCTATAGAACTGCAGATCTCTTGTTCCCTTCTCTCCCCTTTATTTTGGCAAAGGCCCCATGTATTGACTAGGCCTAGCTTCAAATGAAAGACATCTCCCCTTCTCTCTCTCTCTCTCTCTCTCTCTCTCTCTCTCTCTCTCTCTCTCTTTCTCCCTCCCTCCCTCCCTCCCTCTCTCTCCCTTCTCTCCCTCCCTCCCTCTCCCTTTCTGGTTTTCACCCTATTTCAATAAATCAGTACCAAATCAACGTTTCCTCTAAGCCTCAGAGACTGACTGGGTTTTAGCCTGTGAGCTTTTCCCTCCAGACAACAATTATGGGGAGAAACATCTGAATAAACACAGGATCATTTACTTAAAGAATCGACAGAGCTTCTACTTGAACTGCTTCATATTATTTGACGCCACTTTTTGTGTTGGGTTTCTCCACCCCCCTCCCTTCTCCCCCACAGAAACATATAATTACAGTCATTTACCAAACCAGAGCAGGAATGGGTAAGGGAAAGGAAGGAAGAGGAGTTCCAGCAGAGACACCACACGCCTGCCAGCACACATGCATAAGCATACACATGTGCACAGATGTGCAACATGGGTTGCTACTGCTTCATCCAGATAGCTTTCCTGCGCCTTCGTACAGCTGCATTTCTCCAATCTGACGTTTCGTTGGTTCCAGCAGGATGAGTGTGGCTCCCTCTGGTTCGCTGTATGCCAAGCCTTCTCAGTGTACACATGTTTGTATCCAATGTCAGCCTATCTTACCTTCCAGTCATTTAAGGGGCCCTATTCTAAGCAGGACTAATGTCAGATACAACTCAGTAGTTGATCTGCAGTACTCAATGATCTTTCATCTCCAATGAACAGAGGAATGTCACTGCCAGGAGGCAGAAGGCGTGCCTTCTGTCATCCCTGATGGGCAGGCAGAGAGAAATCGCTCTAGATTTGTCAGCCTTGCTGCTGTAGCTCTCCTCCCTCTTCTCCACTTCAGCCATGCTGGTTTAGCTGGACTCCCATCTGTCACCAGGGATGATATAACATTACACAATAATGGTGGTACATTTGAGCATGCAAACAAAGTGTCTTTCACTTATGATGCAGCAATTGCAGTCTGCCCTCACAAGCTCAGGATTGTTATGCAATTTCTTCTACCCAGTACCCCATTCATTTCACTGGGTCTACTCCAAGCAGAACACTGGATGGCACTTTTACAATCCCAGAACAGGGCTTCTTTTCGAGACCATATCTTTTTAATCAAGCAGCCGTGGTCCTCTACTTCCTCGATAATTTTTTGATGGCATTGTGCAGTTTTCAAAATTTATAACTTAGCATGAACATTGTGCTGCTATTCCCTGCCTTGACCTTAAATTCAGGAGCATCCACTACTGCTTGCATGCCAGATTATATATTGTCAAGCTAAGGGGTGCCTATGCACTAGGTTTTGCTCACCTAACAGAATACCACTCGATTTTCACTCCCCGCAACATTACAAAATAATACCAACAGTCCTCAAAGAAAGATCTAATAGGACAAGGTGTTACTCGTCTTGGAAGAGCTGAAAATCAGTTGGGCAGTGGGGGCAGTTCCATCACCCAGAACTACCCTCCAGAACTTACCTTAGAGTGGTCGTCCTGGTGCAATTGCTTTTGTCAACAGACACAGCTGTACTTTCTGCATATTTATTTATTTGATTTATACCACACCTTTTTCTTCTTAAAAAAACCTCAAAGCAGCTCACATCATTCTCCCCCTGCTGCTCTCCATCTTATCCCCACAACAACAACCCTGTGAGGTAGGTTGAGCTAAGAGTTTGTGAGTGGCCCCAAGTCACCCAGTTGACTCCATGGCTGAGTGGGGACTAGAACCCAGATGTAATATTTCTGTGATGCTATGAAGCACTTTATACCTTGCTGCCTTCTGTCTTTTTTTGGAGAAACATATCTAATAAATTTAATAAATAATACATCCAAGTCTTCCCCTAAAAAACCTTTCCTCCTTGCAGGAATATTGAATTATATTTATGAATCATTTACATCAATGATCCAGGAAAATCACCTTGTTGGGAACATCATCTGGGAGAGGTATGTTTTCCACAAACACAACCATTCTAAGAGGACTGGCACCCACCTAATTTATAGCAGCTGAGAGGTTCAGAGAATGGGCACTGCCACACAAAGGCCCTGCCATGACAATGGAGGACGTTTGCAGCTGTACCTTATGCAGAAGCATTCGCCCATCTGCATTATGACACGGTAGAGCCAGACGCAGAGTAACTGTCTCAGTGAGAACTAAGCCAAGGTGTGAAGCAGGAACCGAAAACCCTCTGCCTGATTAATGACTGGAGTAGGAAGATGAGCCAGCAATTAAGTTGATTGAGGCCAGAATCCTAGCCTGTATCCAGACACCATGTAGTGGAGCAGCAGAGAGGGATAGAAGGCAGCAGCAGGGCATAACCTCAAGCAGACACCAGCAGTTCGTTCAGTGGGAATCAAGGCACTATGTTTCCAGCTGACATATTCTACTGAGGAGTCATATCAAACTCAGAAACATGCTTATGCTTTAATCCTAAATAAATTTAAGGGGCAATTATCTGCAAGCCCAGATAGAAAAAAGGCCTACAATTCCCAGCATATGCTCCAGTTAGCCACTTATTTAGGACTAGGTCCCAATTAGTTTCATAGGTCTTACTTCTGAGTAGCCATGCTTTGGATCACTCTGTCATATAGACAGCAATCCCAATAAAACCAATGGACCGACATTTGCTATGAAAAGTCATGTTGTGAAGTCCTGCATAACCCATTGACTTCAATGGTGCTTAGAGTACAATTATCTTACGCATGTTTAGAGATAAATTAAAAAGTTGTACAACTTCCAGCATTCCCAGCCAACATGGCTGGCTTGGGAATGCTAGAAGATGCATGCCTTAATTGTTTCTTTTCTTTCCTGTCCTGCATAGGATTTAAAATTCTGTTAAACCAGACTGCTGATGAGACCATCCATTCAAAATCAGCTCAGAAGGGCATCCCAATCCCTAACTTTCTTTTCATTACTTACAAGCTTCATTTCACTCAGAATTATTTACCCAAATATACATCTGTCCTTAACAGAAGACGGTTTGGCTAGAAGATACGGATTAGGTCTGAAATCCTAAACACACTTACCTGGAATTCAGTGGGACTTGCCTCTGTTGAAGTGCATGCTGCAACACCCTTGGTAGAAGAGAACCCCATTGGTTTCAACTAAATTTGTAAAACAAGTGGTTTAAAGTTGAAATCTTTTATTCAGAGGTTCTCTTGAATCAGAGTCAGAGGGTCTTTGGAGATCATTCAATCCAACCCCCAGTGGAACTGGCTTTCAAGCTTATTGATGGAAGCACTGGTTTAGGATATTCTGCTGCAATTCTAACTACTCTGACCAAGGAATAAGTTCTATATGATGCCACATACTGATTCAGCATGTTTAGTATTACAGTTGACTGCTTTACTTTGAGATTTTATCAGGCACACACCTTTCAAAGCAAGCAATGGGGCATTTCCCCCTTGTTGCTAGTCACGAAGTCATGTTCGACCCATTGCGACCCCATGGACAACATTCCTCCAGGCCTTCCTGTCCTCCACCATCCCCCGGAGTCCACTTAAGCTCAAACCGACTGCTTCAGTGACTCCATCCAGCCACCTCATCCTCTGCCTTTCCCTTCTTCTTTTACCATCTATTGTTCCCAGCATTAGGCTCTTCTCCAGGGAGACCTTCCTTCCCATTAGGTGGCCAAAGTATTTGAGTTTCATCTTCAGGATCTGGTCTTCTAAAGAGCAGTCTTAGAAGAGGCATATTTTAAAGGCTCGTTTTACACTAACACACAAATTATGAAGCTCTGTTCAACTGAGGAAGGAGTGAGCTGTAAGAGGATGTGAGAAATCGCTTCAGACAAATACTTCATGTTACATACTGTGATTTCCCCCTGTGTCTAAAATCCCAAAGACCTGGGACACAACCCTCTGTGAATTTAGACAGAAGAAGGTAGCTCTGGTAGAAGCTGCAATGCTTTTGCCTATCTACACTTGCACAGGGTTGCCCCTTCAGTTTACTGGACTGGTGAGGAAACATTATCACTCTTTCATTGTGATATCTCTTCATGAGCTTAAAGAAAGAAGCAAATGATGAATTTGTCATGGTGAGGGAGGGACAAGCTGATGGTGCAGGACCACAGGAGGGTCTTGTTGAGTTGTCTTAAGGAAGCTGGTTGGTAAGATCAAAGAAAAAGTTGCTGACAGGGGAGTAAATGTGTACAGATCCAGAAGGAATGAAATACCAAACTTGTGGTAGAGAAGCAACTGGGTTGGGTAATATGGTTTTAAGTTGAAGAGACAACCAGTTAATTTGGAAAGAGAATTTTAGACTCTAGGCTGTGTAGTTTTATGCCCACCAAATAATGTATAGTCCCACTGCACTTTCTGCTTATCCTGCTGAGTACAGTCCTGTAATCTACCCAGAAGTCCTGTCCTGATGGCACTACTTAAGACAACAAATGTCTTTTAAAAGTGTGACTTGTTTCTTGGACAGAAACTTAGACCTGATTCAGGACAGTTCAGCTGGGTCACTGATCAAGTCCACAGGGGGTGCAACTGCATAACTTCTGCTGAGCCCCAAATCCTACAGAATTAGTGTTTTCCAGGCTTTCAATGAACTGGCACTGCCCAGAAAGATGTCACCTCTGGAACATGTGAAGCTTTCATTAATTGAGCAGGTTGCGCTTCCCAGTGGGTGCAAAGTCCCTGTCATTGCAGCCATAAGCAAGAAACTTCCAGCAGCCAAAATCTTCTCTGGTACTTATAGTCTTGAAGGCTAAATGAATAGAGCAGAGTTGGGAGATTTCTCCCTTTCATCAAAGACACTGAAACCTAATCCAAGACTATTGTCTCTCAGCAGCAATATCCCCACTATAAGGTGGAAATATCAGTGATCTGACCCCCCTAGGATATCCATTCCAGCACATTGCAATCCTAAGAAAAAGTCTTCATTCCTTAACGCAGAATAGTCTTCCTCACTCTGGACCTCCAGATAGGTTGGAATACAACTTCTCTTATCCCTAGGCAGCCATGCTGGTTGTTGTCCAGCTCATCTTGGGGAACTTTTGAAAGAAATTTGTACTACTGCAACCGTCCTGTCAAGTAAGTAAGTCATATTCCCTAACTGTTGGACAGGAAAGGAAGACTGGGAGATAGGCTTGCTTAAAGTGACTTCATAGCCCTGGTGCTACTTAAAAATTACAGATCTTCCGAAGTTTTCTCATCACCCCACAGTCACTCAGGCCAATAAGATTGGAATACTTGGCTGAATGGGATTGGTTCACTGAAGGCAACGGCACAGGAATAACCAATGAACCAAGCAAAGACACTTGAGTGAATGCAGAAGGACAACTAAAGGTTGTGACTTCCGAATCCAGCTAGTGCTCTTGAGCACAAAAGAACAAGAGGATGGCAATACACCAGTTTTGCTAAAGCTTACTTTTTTGGGGCTGTCTCCTACTTCATGTAAAATGCAAAGTTTTAAAAATTTATCTAAACAAGATTAACTCTGTGCAAACTCAGCCTTTCCCAGCTTGGCACCCTCCTGATGCATTAAACTACAATGCCCACCATCCCCAACCAGAATGGCCCATCTGGAGGGCGCTAGTAGGCTGGGGAAGCTTGCTCAAAATGCCTCTAAGGTCATTAGGACCCGGGTACATGAAGAAATGGGGAGCTGGATAAAGCCTCAGAGCTTCTCCCATGAGGTCTTGTGCATTTCAGGGCTCAACACCTTATGTGTGAAGGTCAATTCCGCCCTGAAAATTCACGTAATTATTCATATGAAATTTCCAAAATCAGCAAGAAAGAACCAGAAACCATGGGGCATGGGGTGTTAGGAGGGTGTGCGCCGTGTACACACACCTCCTTATTTGGGACTGAATACTAACACGCCCTCATGTTGGCGCAGCATAACGCAATGCTCACACCCTGCCCAGGCTCCAGTCCCTTTGGGACATCATATCCCCCTCTACACTTGGCACCTGAGATTTCCCCATCTTGGTATCCCAGGGAGATGTGCTGAACGATTCCAGCCCATATATATCCTTGGCAAGGCTGACGGGGATGATAGAAGTTGAAATCCAACACCTCGGGAGAACACCAGGTTGGGGCTGACCGAGACTCCCAACTGTTGGCTTTTTGCTCTTTTTCTCCCAAAGCAAAGAGTGGGAACAATTTTACCCCGTGATTAACTGGAAAGCAAGCAAATATTTTGAGATTTCTGAAACAGAACTGGAGCCTTTGCAAAAGTTCCTTTCTGCAAAAGGCATAAGAGAAGGACGGTTCTCTCAGGCTCTCTTGACGCCCAAACCAAGGGATGCTTTGATCCAGAGGGTGCAGTTCCCAAGCCCGTTGGTAAACGTCGGGACTCAACACCCAACACGTGAAAGGGATCCTCCATAACATCCCAAGCGGTCCATGCCCTCCGCAACTCCTCCTGAGCTGCGGTCCTGCGATGAGCGTCTCACCCAGCTCAGTAGCAGGCTAAGCCTGTCTTTTGACCAGCACCCTTAGAACACGCTCTCAATCAGGGCGGCTTAATTTATACTGTTAATTTATATTATTTTAACGAAGTTTATTTATGTTTGTGAGCCGCCCCGAGACTTCGGCGAATGGGGCGGCATAGAAATTTCCTAAATAAATAAATAAATAAATCTTGCCAAGTCCTCCCCTTACGAGTCTGCTTAGGTTTTGGTAAGCGACGTCCTCTAGAACTACCAAGCGAACAAGTTAGCCTTGTCCATCTCGGTGCACGTGTGCTGGGACCGTAGGACCCAGTCCCAAATTTAGGGATAATTATACACTGAGCTCCATTCAATCCCTTGCTTCAGCGCGGGTCCCACTGCGTTCAATGGGATCGATTTCCAAGGAAGCGTGAACAACCTCATCCTGCCTAGCCGCGGAAAGGGGATATACTAAACACAGCGGAAGGCGGCATAGGATCGGATCTTGTGTTTAGACGTGTCTCTGGCGCAGTCACCTCCCGCCGACTCCCCCAGCATCCCCCCTCCCACGTTATTCTCTGAAGCGCGCCCTCCGATCCTGCCCTCGCACAACCCTTTAGCTCGGGGTCTGCTCGAGGCTCTTCAGAAAGAGGAAATAAATACCGTGACTCAGTATTTCTGTGCGTGGGGATGGATCGGGGCTTGAAGCAGACGGGCATCCATCCAGCCTTTGCCTACGCGCGCAGGCCGCTGCTCACTGCGCGCTTGTTCGCCTTATCGGCCACGGGACGGCTCCTTTCCAGACACTCACAGGATCGGACTGCACGGAAGTAAACGGGGAGGGGGATGAAAGACGAGAGATAAAGAAAGCACGGTTCCATTCATCTAGACTCTTTCTGGCGCGCGGAGGAGAATATTTTTCCCTCCGGATATGACCAAAGCAACCTTTCAGAGGAAAAGTTTGCCGTTCGGGTTGAATTTCGCCCGCAAGAGTAAGAAACACCAACCTGCCAAGTTAAATAGCAGCGATTAGCGAGATTATGAATGAAACTCGCCAGGGAGTTTTATCTGGGAATCTCTCGCTCTCCGGAGTCGTTAGGAATCCTCTGGCAACCATCGCGATCAAATGCGAGCTAGAAGAATAGCAGAGCCGCGTCCTCCCTGCGCCCCACCGCCTTCCCCATTTCTCCACGAAAAAGGTCAAGGCTTGTGGCTTTGCTTTGTAAACAGATTCTCCACCCAGAAAAGTTCGCTCAAACACAGCCGGAACGATGATGAAACCCACTCCGCCTAGACGGTTTGGCAATGCCTGCCTTCTCCCGTGAGTTAAGCACGTGCAAACACGCACCCCGACTCCCTGCAGTACAGACGACCGCCCTTTGGCGAAGAGGGTTAACATGCCGCCCTCCCCTTGCGTCATTCATGTTCGCAACGCGAGTCACAAACCAGGTGTGTAACTGGATCCTGTAACCTAAACTGCACCCTGACCAGTCACTAGCCAGTCCTTGTGTCTCTCTTCCAAGCAAGCACGCCTGGAAGGCTGCTCTCGATAGCATTTCCCTCCGAGCCAAGGACGTTAGCTCCTGGGCGCGTTTATGCGCACGGAAGTATCTCTCTTTCGTCCTCAGTTCCTCCACTGATGGGAACACCCACGACAGAAGTGCCCGCTTGGGAGTAAGCTCCTGAAAATCCGTGGGACTCCACTGCCACCGCATTGCTGCTGCAGCCAAGTGTTAGGAGACACGGACTTTTCGATTCCAACCCCTCGCCAAGGTTTCCCTACTTCCCAAATTGTCTTTCTTAACATACATCCCGAAAAACAGAGGTCAGCTAGAAAACATATGAGCTATATTATGGCATTTTCGGAAATCCTAACCCTAAGTATTACTTTCCCGAAGTTTTGGGATCTCTTTCAATAGAGGATTCCCTTGCTGCAGGCTTCTCTCTCTTTCTCTCGTGCGTGCGTGCGGGGGGGGGGGAGGAATGTTATGGGGTCTCTCTTTTTTCGGGGGGGAGGATGTTAAGGCAACGTGTGCCTACTGGACCCATCACACTGGCGTCAGTTACAATACAATACACAACACTGTGCATCCTAGATACACTTGCCACGACGATAGCTTTTCTTTCTAGGTGTCGAAGGGAGCTTTGAGATCATCCAGTCCTGCTCCCTTTTAAAGTACAAGGGATTCATTTCCCAATAAACAAGTAATCAGCCTTGTAAACAAAGTCCTTTCCCCCCCTCCTCCTCCCTCCGTGTGTCTTTCAAGTTTGTTCTAAATATTCTCTTCCAGTATTTTAAGCCTGATATTCTTCTATATTTGCACTGCGATTGGCTGCAGAATAGCTCAGGATGGCGCGGCATTTATTTGTGGTTACTTTAAAAAGCACGTGTCATTGGTGTAAATTCCTTTTGGACACACAGACTTCTTACGAACGTTTGGGGAAAATGAGGCCGCCCTGCAAAGTAAATCCCACTCAAATTTAGTGGCACTTACTTCTGAGTAAACAAGGTTTTACGATTGCGGTGCATTAGAAGACTAGCATGGGTTGTTTGTTTGAGAATATCGTTTGAGGAGTTAATCTCAGATTTGACAGAAAGTATGAAAGCCACATTGGGATGGGGAAAGGAGAGGGGAGAGATTGAATGAGCTTTGCTGTGCCAAAGATTCATTGGACAACCAGGTTGTAAACCCTTTATTGAGAAGGGGAGGGCAAAGGAGGAGGAGGATTCCTTTACAGAGCAATGGCTAATGAAAAGCACATTAAAGGTCGTCATTAAAACCAATAAGCAGAAAGAAACTCAAGAGGCAGAAGTGAAACATTTCTCTCTCTCTCTCTCTCTCTCTCTCTCTCTCTCTCTCTCTCTCTCTCTCTCTCTCTCACACACACTCACTCACTCACTCACTCACTCACTCACTCACTCACTCACACACGGTCTTCCCACCAAGCCACATTTCCGAACCCTACATGCATTTAGCAGGATAGGTAATTTCTTTGAACACGATCCTGGCAAAGAAAAGTCACACCAGATTCTCTCAATTCCAACGGGAGAAGCGATCATCGCGGCCTTAGGTTGCAATCCAAATATACCCTGTTACCTGGGAGTAACACAGACGGACTGCCTTCTGAGGAGTGCGCTGTCTAAGCTCCCTCAAGGAACTCGAATGGAATTCGAAGGGGCTTTCCCTGGCTGGAAATAAAGAGACACCTCCTCGGATCTCAGTCCAAATATCCCATCTTTGACATCCCATCGCCCCACCTGGACGCTGCTCGACTCCTTTTCTCCGCCCTAATCTACCCTCAGAACGGTTCCCAGGACTTCCAGCGCTCTGCCTCAGGTGTTGAAACAATCGCTCCCCATTGGGACGGAGTAGGCACGTTTCCACATGGAGAATAAACTTGCCAATGCCAGTTTTGCCTCCCTCTAATTCCACAGGCTAAAGAATTCTCGTTTATTTAGACCCAACCCCGTCAACCTCCCCCTCTTTCCATGAATGAAAATAAAAGCTATCCTCAGAAAAAGGAGACATTCTGAGCTGACTGCATAGAGGAAGCGAAGTGAATAAAAACTTTTTAACTCTTTCCCTACATTTCCTTGCTAGAAGATCAGCAGCAGCCACTAGATTTCTATTACCCAAACCCGCCTTTAAAGGTACAGGGACAAATTGGGCCACAGAATAGCCATTAAGACGCTTAGCAGTCCCTTGATGCTTCCTCAATTCAAAGAAACTTCCTCGATCTTTTATTGTACTCCAGAAGAGGAGGAGGAGGAGGACATATTCTGGGCATGGGGTGCAGGGAGACAAATCCTTGTACTTCCAGGAGCCTTTGATGTTGAATACTGCTGCTTTCCAATGAAATAAATAGAATAGACTATGAAACCTGAACATATTTGTATCTTTCGGTCAACAGATTACTGGCCACTTCGCTCTACCAAGCCATGAAAATAAATATTCCTGGTAGGTTGAGCAGGATAGTATGGAAAAGTCTCTCTCGAAAATAAAAAAAAAAGGGGGGGGGGGGGAGAGGAGGAATGCAGTGGTGGATACCTTTCAGTATACTTCCCTAGGCTAGTGGTAGTAACAACAACAAGTAAATAATTATTTTTTAAAGCCCAAAGGAGGACATGATCTGAATGTATAATAAACCCCAACAGAAAATTCCCTATCTAATTTGATATTTGGTGCTAGGCAGAAGCTAGCCTTCGTAAATAATATACAAAGTAAGAAACCTAATCCAGCCGGCTAGAATGTTTAATTCATCATTATGCGAACTAATTGGAAGGTGATTATATGGTAATTGCTCATTAGTGGTGTATATTTATCGCTGTACCTTATGTCAAGGCCATGGGAATTGTGTAGAGTCTGTTCTCTCATTTCAAGATCGGTTTCAGAAGCAGGCTGGATCAAGTGTTGTCTGTTTTGGGGGTTTTGTTTTTCCTTCTTTTTCTTGACGTCAGGTCCAGCCAATTGCAATGGGAAGCTGCGCTATAAATATTAGCCGGCTTTCCCCTGCAGGGAGGGGGAAACTGGGGGACGGAAACCCCTAAGCCCTCGGGGAGATCCTGGCAGCTGCCGAAGCTGCTGCAGCAGCAAATGCCTTGCACCGGAGACCTCTCCATCCGGGGTCCTGGGCAGCACGGGCGAGGGAGGCTCCTGGTGGGAGAGGCGATTTCAGAAGAAGCCGCGGAGGGACGGGGAGGTCGGTCTCCGCGTGGCTCGTCTTCCCCTGGCCCCAGCGGTGCAGGGCTGAGGCAGGGCCGGCGGAGATGGAGAGGTCGAGGGCTGCAAGCTGCCCGATCGCGTCTGCAGGGCATGGGGGCTCGCGCTCGGGAGGAAGGGGAGAAGGGAGAGGCAGTAATTCAGAGCGAATGGGAATGGGAGAAGAGGGGACTGGACTGCGACTCACTGTAGCGAGGCGCCCAAATAAAAGGCAAAGGGGCAAGGCGAAGCTGGGCTTCCGCGCACGCAGGAAGATCGGCGCCGAGAGGCGTGCGGGCCAGGGATCGACGGCCGAGGAGCCCCGCGGTGGAACCAGCCCCGAAGCCGCAGGGCTCAGCGAACGAGATCCCGCACAGGGCGGTTGAAATATACAGCGAGGACCTGATTAACATTCACACTGTTTGAGCACTTCGTGTAAAGGGGTGGGGGGCGAGAAGGCAGAGGAAGCTGTTCCTCCACGTGCGGGTAGTGCCGAGAAGGTGCCATCGGCTGGGGGCACAAAAGCCCCCGAATGGGTACGAGTCCTTTGTCCGCGCACGCGCAGTGCCCAAAGGCACATCAGGTGGTACTGATGGGCTGCGTGAGGCTCTCGTCGGCCAGAGACTTGTCCGAGCCGCGCTCATTTGGCAAAGAAAAGGCTTTTGTGAGCTCAGGGGTCAGCCAGGCACCTGCCGGCGGTATTGAATTCAGACGAGGCGTCAAATGACAGCCTCCTCTTTGACACCCGCTCCTCCACCCTGAAGGTTACGGTTTTCCAGGGTGGCGGCAGCACCCAAAGAAGTAGAGCAGAGTTTGTGTGGCGAATCCAGGCGCGCCTGCTTCAAGCGCCATCCAAGGCAGGAAGAGACCTAGAGCTTCCAGCGTGCCCCCGCCAGCATGGGGCATTCTGGGAGTTGTTGAGATGGGGGAAAAACTCTCACATGCATGGATAGCAGCCCTAGAGAAGCAAATCGGCTTGGTTCCACTCCCATTCCTTTCTCAGAAGACTGCAACCAAATATATGTGGGAAATTTGTCCCACTCCAACCCATGTAGTTTTTCAGTTCCATGCAAGTCAAAATAAAACGGTATGTTTAGCCTCATTTATTTTGGGCTGTGTGTCTGGGGTGTGCTTTCACGATCTTTATGCAACCCACTTGCTAAGTGGTAGGGTGAAATCAGCAGGATTTCCAACAACATGTCACGAATCCGGTTTAAGACTAAGAAGCAAGTGCCTTTGATTAGCACTGTGACAATCGGCTTATGAAATCTAAGCACTTCGGTTTAAGCGATTTGCGGATCGAGGCTTTAGGAATATTTATGCTTCCTGGAATGTATTTACTTGGAAGCAAGCCCTGTTGATTTCAGAGGAACTTCCTTGCAAGAAAGCCAACTTGGAAAGTGGCCTTGGCAGAAACTATGGTCCACTTAAAAGGGACTTAACTTCTGAATAAAGCTCCCTAGGATCGGTCTGCATTGCCCCATAGGTCAGCACATAAAGCAAGTAAACCTGCTTAAGATGGACTGGGCTAGACGCGGAGTCCTGAATCCATTTCCAACAAAGCACATGCTATTTGACCCTGGACGCGTTTGTTTGCCGGTAGATTTCACTGCTGTCAAAGGATTTTAGTGCTTGAGTGGTGGCAAGATCATAGCAACTTGGGAAGCTCTGGAAGTTCCTGAACTAGTTCATCCGCAAAATCCAGAGTAAAGCGGGGGGGGGAGGGGCTGGGTATCCAGGGATTCCCTCTCTGCTGTTTGACATCGTGCATCTCTGGGCCGGGAGCTAAGCTCAAAAGACCAATTAAAAGCCGAGCGCCGCAGATTAATCAGAGCTTTTGCTTTCAAGTGCTGTTTCTTCTTCTCACTCTCGCTCCCCCTCCCTCCGCCCCGCTCGCCGTAATAGCTGAGAGCGTCCTAGCAGGACAAGTCCCGGCAAGGAGCAAGGTTGCTGCTAAGGGTCACTAGGTTCTCTAAACTCCGACTTCCACGGCGCAGCGGGGGCTATTTGGAGAAGTAAATCAATTGATATATTATTAGCCCTAAGCAGTTATGAAACACTGGAGGGGAGAAGGCGAGCCCGGACTGGAAAGAGCGGCTGTATCCATGGGTCGCTGGAGGAGCGGCGCGGGCTTTCCCGGCCCTTTTCCTAACCTCACGCCCAAACCGTTCCTTTGAACTGATCGGAAAGATTCCCATTCCCGTCATTCTCGGCAGAGACGGAATAATGGATGGGAGCCATCAAGGGCTGTTGGTCGGAGAAGAAACTCTACAAGCGCTTGCACGATACCCTTTTAGACACATTTACTCGGGAGCAACCCCCTGCCCGTTGCACAAAGTAAGCTCACTTCCCAGTCAACATGCAGGAGGCGTAGGATATAAGAAAGCCTCTTCATACACCACTGTGGATGCGGAGTCAAGCAGCCTCCAAGCAATGCAGAAACCACAAGGGAAGTTGTGCAGCCCATATGCGTAGGCACAAAGACTCGTCCTCCGCTTACACCGTCGGCACAGAAACACGTTTCCGCGGGAGGGGTTCGCTTTTGCTTTTATCTCAGTGGTCTGACCCTGGGCACGTCGCCTAGGAAGTGCCGAGTTCGATGAGGCACACGCCCCGCAGAGCGGAGTACGTGGAACCGCAGTCTAACCAAATCAATTCGAGCACCACATCAGTGCAGACCCATGTAAAACCGGAATCGGCCTGAAAACGGATCAGCAGCCGAACCACGCGCTCCCCTGTGGACATCTCGGCTGCTATTGCCCACGGCGGGAAGGGAGGGCTCGCTTTTTTGCTGCTAAACGGGGCCGCCGTGGCCGCCAGGTCATTCCCCCACAGCGACCCGTCGGCACCCATTCACCCACCCACCGACGGCGCAACGGCTCAAACCGCGCCTCGCAGCCGAAATCCTGCGACAGCCCCCGAGAGCCAAGCGAGCTCGTCCAGTCCGAGCCTCGCAAGTCCACTGAGACGAAGGCAACTTGTTCGCAGGTAAATAAAGGCCTGTCCCACTGGGTTTCGGCACGGAATGAGGACGGCGAGCGTTATTTGCTGAGGGGGCTTCGTGCGCGCTTCACGAGGTCACCAGGAGGCCCGTCGGATGTTAAATGGCCCCCAGCCCGCAAGAGGAGCCGGAAAGCTGCGTGCGGGGAGGTGGGTGAACGGCTGGAGGAGCGCTGCGCCTGCGCACAAGTTCCTAACGCCATGCTGCGCTGGGCCTTCGAACAGCCTTTGTTACGTCTGTGGTTCCTCTGCACGCATTGACATCCGGCTTGAGTGCGAAAATAATCCTCCCGAGGAGCGCCGTTCACGCACTGCAGCCAGCGAGCCTACGCGACTTGCTTCCGAGCAAACGTGGCTACGGCCGCGCTTTCACGTTGCAACACTAAACACACTTGCCGGGGAGTCAGCCGCCTCTGAGCACTTGGAGACTTCTGCGTAAGCTGGCAAAGAACTGCTCTGCTAGTCCCCGAAATGAGCCTGAGGGTCAGTGGTGACCTTGGAGGCAAACCTGCGATGCAGCTGTGCTGCTCCGGACTGCAGATGGGCGCTCGCCCTGCAGAATGCGCCTTTGTCTTCCATATCTATATTAATGGCTATGTGTAGCTCCCGGTGCACAGCAAACTAGATGACAGGGAGAAGTGTTCTTGACAAGCTAGTTTTGCATATACAGAAACCGTGGGCTTAGAGGGCAGGACACCGAGGCACCTGCAGTCTCAAGCCCCAGACACAAGTTTAGAACCTCTCGAGAACTAGGCCGAAGGGCAGGAAAGATTTTTTTTTTTTTAAGGAAGGAAGGAAAGGATAGTCTACACCTCAGCTGAACCGTGTGCGCCTTAGATTTATTCTTACTTTAGGCTGCATGCTCGTCTAATTGGCCATCCCCAGTCGGGTAGGGCAAGAGGGCTTGAGACTGGGAACGGATAAGGGCCCGCGAGCAGCCACAGCGCACTCGCTTCCTAGTAGGCACATCTTCCAGATCGAAAGATCAACGAGAAGCGTTCACACAGGAGGAGTGAACCAGCGGGATCCAGCGCAGGCGCGGAACCGTGGCCGCTCTGGGCTGCGAGAGCTGCTGCCGGCCTAGAGCCAAGGCCAGGCTGGGAAGGGCCGCGAATCGCGTAGCGCGCACACGCCCGCCCCTCCGGGGTGCACAGGCCCGCGCGCGTGATCACTTCGGGGAAGTACTTTCAATGGACGGGAAGGAGAACGAAGAAATAGAGGCACAGCCTCTTTGCTGAGAAGAAGCGCGATTTTGCTCGGTGGGACTAGGCAGTAAACCCTGCATAGGATTAGGCCGCGCACGCACGTGTGTGTGTGTGTGTGAGGGAGAAGGGTGGGAGCCAACGATAGCGATCAAAGCCAGAGAAAATACATGCATTTTCTAGAAAGAAAGAAAGAAAGAAAGAAAGAAAGAAAGAAAGAAAGAAAGAAAGAAGGAAGGAAGGAAGGAAGGAAGGAAGGAAGGAAGGAAGGAAGGAAGGAAGGAAGGAAAGAGCGAACAGGACAGTAAAGTTTTCGCCGAGCCCTTTCGGGGAAAAGGACCCTCCCAAAGCCCCCATCCTTGTCCTTTATCCACAGCTCCTAACCTCACTCCCCTTTCCATCTCCTCCTCCTCCTCCGCTCCTTTCATGTTTCCGAACTCGGTTTGGCCCCCAAGTCTGGCCCGGATGCGTCCTTGGGGTGCAAAGTTCGCCGCTGTCCCGCCTTCCAGCGCCAGCAGCAGCCTGCATAAACCGAAGCACTTTAAAAGAGATGGATTAATAAAGCAAATGAGGACTTAATAATTCCGAGCGTCCTGCTTATTGGGGGGAGGGGGAGGAGAGAGCGAGAGGAGAAAGTGCGCCCAAATTGTTTGCAGTGGATCAAGGCGAACCGCCTTTTGCTTCACTTTCTTTATCTTAATTCCGACTTGAAAAGATATAATTATCTAGTTTGAACAGAGCTGCTATCAAATCCTTCTTTAGGCAGGGAAGGGGGAAGCTGGAGTGGGCTGCAGTGTTCTGAGCTGCTCGGTGGAGCCTGAGATAGCGAGTAATGAAGTTGTGGAGTCCTCAGATACAAAGGGCATTAACCTCATTAGCATGAAACCTTTTCTTCTAGCCATTGTGGGACTCTTTCAGACTCCTAATCCCCCCCTATTTTCAAAGCTTGGTTTGTAATAAAGCTTTTAGGGGGGCTTCCCCCCCAAAGCTAATAGCATTCTCTGAAGATTTTATTGCTGTTACGCTACACAGGACGCTTAATTCCCCCCCCCCCCCGTCTGTCTCTTTTTCCCCACTTTGCAGTTTATGAGAATATATATATATATATATATATATATATATATATATATTCCACCTACCCCAAAGGAATAAGCCTTTTAAAAAATCAAGATAGGAAACAATTTTGAGTAATAAAACCAGGGTCTAGGAAATGGGTGGATTTTATTTTATTTTGCTTATTGTAGGGTTAGGAGATTTTGAAAGGTGCTAAAACGAATCTGTTGCCTGATTTATTCCGAACAACGTTTGGAAAGAGAGAGAGAGAAAGGAGGGGAGAGAGAGACTGAAATGAAGCCGAAAGGGTAGATGGAAGTTTACCTTAGGAAGTATGGCTTTTAAATTTGAAGTGGAAAGTGGAGGGAGATGGATTTTCTTGTGGGCACCTCTTTCGTATTTCAAACCCCTCTGAGCAGAAAGTCACTCATTAAGATCGAAAGGAGAAACAAGAGGGTTTAAAAAAAATTAAAACGCAGGAAAAAATAACCCAATCGGACCTTTCAAATCCAATTTCCATAGTGCCCTATAGTGGACAGCACGTGTGTGGAATGTCTAATCTCAACTTTTCAAGGCAGGTTGTTTAACAAAGCTGGTATTTTCACGACGCATTGTAACTTCGCCTTATCACAGTGTAAAGGGTAGTCAGATTGTCCTAAATTATGTCCAACTAGCCCCCCTGGATCCACGGATTAAGAGATTAAAGGAGACCACTGGGCAATAGCTCCTCATTCCCCTTCATATTCCTGGTATGATAATTGCCTAAACTGATTTGCACTTCCACAAAAAAGTCTTTGTAGCTGGAACACTGCAGACGAGGTTTGTGCTGTCAATGGGAAGAAAACTGATTAATGCTCCCTATCAGGCTAAGGAGCAAATGAAGCATGAATTAGATTTTTAAAGGGGGGTGGTACCCCCATAAAGCCAGCCAGCTTCCTCAAGGATTAGGGAAACTTTTTGCCCCTTTCGTATTAAATGGCATTCTTCCCTTTCTCCCTTAGAACTCTTCCTTAGGAAGTATAAACAGTAACACCAACATAAAATAAAAACATGTGGCCATACTTTTGTAATGAGAACTAAAACGTTCCATCCCACAACAATTAAAGGTCCCATTAGTACCAGTCCTAAAACAGACAGACAGTGGGATCTTATGGATGTCAACACAGAAGTCCCACTGAGTTCAATCAGACTCACTTCCATGTTAATGATACAGAAGATTTTAGTTTTGCTTGGAAGTAAATTCGATTGGAATGGAAGAGGCTTTCCTTCTGAGTGATTACCAGGTTAAAAAGAAGCACCATGACACCTAACTGAAATAACGTTTTGTTTTGATCTTTAAGTAACCAAATGGCTTTTCTTAGTAGCCAGTTTCAATGGAAGTCTCATTGATTCCAATGAATACAGGCAGAATTCAGTTGATGTGAATACATTTGGGCTCAGCAGTAGACAGCGCAAGAAGCAATAACATTCCTTGGATTTATACTCCAACTAAAAGAGAGTCTATTAAACAGCCCAGCCTAACCACAAGGCCAGGAAGGAAACTCCATTTAGTACAACAGAAGCCTTCTAATGGACTTTGATACAACTGCAAGACTTATTCTGGCCCAGAGGTCCTTTCACACTAATAAACCTACATTTGCCTCTGCTCAGATGGACAGCTACCTAATCCCAACTTTCTGTTGGGCCGGCTATTATGATGCAAATACGAGAAACAAGTATATGAAAATATGTATATCAGATTAGTTGCTGTACACTTCAAAAATATATAAGTGTGCCAACACAAAATCCTCCTTTTTCTCCTGGGGTAGCTTCAAAAATTCTGGTAATCAGTGTGACTTGGATTAATGCATAGTTTAGTCCCTTGCTATACAAAAATGCTTCCAGAATGAAAGCAGGGCTGGGATGGTGTCTCACTGATGACACCAGTAAATCTGGAGTTATGAAGTTTTGGGTTGATGGGCAGATAGAGGGGGAGAAAGGGGTGGGTGGTTAACCTTTTGGGGGAAAATAATTACTTAAAATTGTTCGGCCATATTGATAAATCTTTATTGACAAAATATTGACATTGAGATACTTCTTGGAAGTATATAGTGTGTTAGAATTCTAACAAATTAAACACAAAAACACAAAAATATTTACATTCTGGTAAAGAAGACATTAAGGAAACATTTGTCATTTTAGTAGCTCTATAATCTTGGAACATCAACATCATAATCAGTGCTAGAAATTTGTCCCCGGTGAAAATGGCCTGGGTCTTAGCCATCTCCAACCTGGTGGCTTCCAGCTATGTTGGGCTATAAATCCCAGAATCTCCGGGCAGCATAGCCAATGACGATGTAAGCTGGGAATCTTGGGAGTTGTAGTCCAATTCAACTAACAGGCATAAGGCTGGGAATGCAGGGAGTTGTAGACCATTACAGCTGGGGGCTGGCTGGGGATGTTGGGCGTTGTAGTCCAACACAGCTAGAGGGCACCAGATTGAGGAAGGCTTTTTTGAGGGAAGGAAGCAATAAGCAACATTTTAGAACTGGGACTGTTTTCTTTAAGTCTCTCTCTCTCTCTCTCTCTTGCAGCAAAAATGATAATCATTCCCTCCCCCCCACCACCCTAACCCCACACCTCTTCTTCAGAGTTTATCAATTTGAGGGAGGAAAAAATAAAAATAGAATTTGTTACCACTACTTCATTGAGTTTTCACAACCACGTTGACGCCAGAAGTTATCATAAAAAGGTTTACAGACTGCACAGTTTCTCATAAAATAAATTTAAAAAGCACACTGAACCTGTCTCAGAGGAGAAAAAAAATTACAGTTCATGTCTGCCTGTCTTTAGCAATTGGGGTTTATTTTTTGAAAGCCCTCCACCCTTTCTTCCCCCTCCCTCAAGTTCTTTTCTTTCCTTTTTCTTTTCATTTTTTAAAGCATGCAGTTCAAGTTTCTGGAACAGGTGTGTCGATTCTGGCTGGGTGTGGAACTCTCTCCCCCAAAGACTGGGAGAAAATCAGAATAATAAATCCCTTCTGAAGTGCAAAGCATCCTGTATGGTTGGGGTGTGTGTGTGTGTGTGTGTGTGTGTGTGTGTGTGTGTGTGTGTGTGTGTTTCCCTTTAAGAATTTCGAGTGATTTGAAGTCGAATCCGAGATATTGGTCAACCATCTTGTCCCGGTGACTTGGCTTTGATTGACAGATGACCCTCCCCACTCTCTTATAGATATGTGTGTGTGTGTGTGTGTGTGTGTGTGTCAGTGATATAGATCAGTGCAGGACACTCGTCTGGACCGCCTCCTCTCTAGCTGGCCAGCTGCCTCTCGCCCCCCTGCTCGCTAAACGAGAATCAAGCCGGCCTCTGGTCGTCCCTCGCCCTGCCCGCCACTCACTTTCTTGGGGTTGTCCCGAGCCTTTAACACTTGCGTTGTCCGTGGAAAAGTCTGTGAAGTGCCAGCCTGGAGTTTGGCTTCTTTCTTTCAAAACTCAAAACAAAACAACAGAAAAGGGGGGAGGCGATTTAATCATCTGAGGTGACGTCGATCTCTTCCGGGCTGGCTTGCTTGGTGGCGATTCTCCACCGGTTAATGTGATGAGTCCCTTTTTTCTTCTGCTGCGAGTCCGAACCTTCCTCTTCCAACTTCTGCCGCTTGAACTTTGTCCGACGATTTTGAAACCAAACTTTTACCTAGGGAGGGGGAAACACAGGTGCTCGTTAGGTCCCCATAGGCACGCCCCACCCAAAATTTAATCATCATCTGAAAAACATCCAGCGTGGGGAGTGGATTGAGCTCCCACCGTCTGACGGCTTCTGAACCTTTCCGGGACGAAGCGTGGAGTAGGGGCTGCTACGAGGGAATGATGCCGAAGAAGGGGAATCGCTTCAAAAATAGATCCCGTGTGCGTTGCAGGCTTCGGGCTTGTGGGATCTACCGGCTGTTTTCGCTTTGTTGGTGGTGGTTTCATGGGACCCCAGTATCCACCAACCGGTGCAAAATACACACAGATAATCAAAGCCACGCCGTGCTCAGGAGTTTGCCTCGAGTACCAGAAAAGCATGCAGCTGGTCGCTGTTCCACACAAAACTCCACTCTTGTTGTCCCAGAGTTGGTTCATTTCGGCCACGGAAGGGAGCTGGGAGGAACAGTTAGGGTGCTGTTGCCCTCGCTAAGCGGTTAGAAATCAGCCTCTGCCGATTTGCTTCTGAATCACTCCCAGAACTGCGATATAATGGGCCGGATCACGTACGGTGGACACACATTCCACATATCAACGGTGTCTTCTCGTCCCAACACCACCCACTAAGGCCGCAACCTCATCTTTATTGACACAGAAGGATGATTGCAGTCGCCGGCACGTTTACTGGGGAGCTAAGCTATGCCTTGAGCTCAGACGGAGCTTTACCTCTGAGGAACCGCCGTCGGGATCAGGCTGAGATTTATTTGTTGGCAAACATCTTGAGGCGCAGGCCTGGGGTGTCCACGATGCTTCTTCCCCAGCAGTCCAAGGGACCGTGCAGTGTGATCCTAAGCACAGTCACCTGGATCTTATGCCTGCCGCTGACCTAAGTAGAGGCTATTCCCAATTAAGCAACCTGCTCCTCTCTGTCTCCCATGCTTAACCCTCCTCATCGTGAAAATCCCAGACAATTGGGTGGTTTGTGATCCTAGACTGACTTACTGGGAAGTAAATCCCATAGATATTAATGGGACTTCCTGCTGCTTAGGAAGACAATGCCAGGATGAAAGGCAATTTCACTGGCTTCATGGGAGCTAACCTTCTGCCTCTCCTGGAACTCAGTTAAGCCGCAGTAATTGGGGTTTAAGACTAATCCCCCACTTTAAGCACAGTCCTTGGAAATATGCCCCCATTGATTTCAACTTAGGACTGCAGCTTTTCACCTTGATTCTGAACACATTTATGGCATGAGAGTTCACCTGAAATCAATAGGACTCCTGTCTCATGTAGGATCATAGTGCAGTTATGCTTAAAATGCCAGCACCTTCTTCTCTGGTGTGCATTGTACTGGCAGCATCAGGCTTTCTAATGCACAGATAGAGGTATTCAGGCTACGAATACTTAAGCTGAAGGACCATGTGTGTTGCCATATGGAAGTTGCAGCATTCCTCTCCTTTATTCTAGATTAGCCTCAGCCAGGTCAGTCCAAATTCTTGAAAATTTGGCCTTTGTACCTAGAGTCAGTTCCTGCCTGCAACCTCGCTGCTGCGTTGTAGGCCTTGGCCCAAGCCAGCCTCTTGAACGCAAACTTACTGCTAAGCGCATTGGCTTGGCATTGCATTATCTTCTATCTTCAACCCGGTTATATGGAAATGAGTTCCATTGTTTCAGCCAGACTTAATTCCATATGAAGAGTAATCAGAATTGGGATAAGCAACTATGCAAACATCTAAATTGATGTAGATATACTGCCATGTATCCATATTCAGCACATGAATCTATACTCATTCCTTGGTATTTCTGTGAAATCTAAATCCATGCTGTAAACAATTGGTTCATTACATGTGTTTAGAACAATTACGGTTGGCAGAAGGCAGGAGGTGTGTGCGTGTGCATGTGTGATTTGCCATGCTGTGACAGTCATATGTATACATCGCTAATATACATAACTATGCATTACAATATATTCACCCACAGAAGCTCATATTTTCCCATAGTATTTTCCTACAGATATGTGCAGATGTGCTTTAGAAATACTATATACTTTCTGAGCCACAAAGTTATGTATCTCCTTTATGCATGAATCTTGTGTGCCTGTGCATGTCCACATTTCCCTTCTGCAGTATTCATTATTTACTCGTCAGACAAGTATCTGATACTGGTATCTACTGCACATGAAAAAATGTGTTGAGGCAGAGATATTGATCATCAGGGTTGAAAAAAAAATAATCACACCAACATCCTATATTTAAAAAGAAAATTCAGGCTTCAAATGTTCTTCTTACACTTCCAATTTTTCTCATAAGGTTTAATATTAATGACTGTTTTCTGACTCTAAAGAATTCCTTATAACTGGGCCTTGAGAAGCTCCCGATGGCGACCTAGATAGTCCCTTCCACCTTCCAAAGGAGAGAGAATTCTAGACCAGTCTAAAAGGTTCAGACAAGTTTTGGGTTAATTTCACAAAAATCTTTGTAAAGATGGAGGAGGAGACTATTCAACCATAATTAAAAATAATAAGAGGAGAAAACTGAAGAGCTCCGTTAATTAAGTAGGAGGTTCGAATTCTGCATGCTTTAAATAGATGCCTCTTTTGTGCCAAGCGGCTTTTTATTATCAAAGGAGCAAGAAGAACCTACTCGCAGTGATGCTTTAGTGACAGTGGCTCGACGTGGAAACGGGGAAGTCCTTCAAGTACCTTCGGGGGGAGGGAAGGTGAGGAGGGGAGGGAAGCCCCTGTGAATTCGCTTTGGGTCGCCTAAATCTGAATTAAACATAACCAGCTGACCCTGGCAGTCATTTAATTACAGATCGTATTGATCCCGAAATTATCTCCAAAGAGAGAGACAGAGAGAGACATTCGTCGTTGCGGCCAAAGGTAAACACGATTTAAAAAAAAAAAAAAAAAAAGCAATTTCTGCTCTGATTCGGCCTGAAAATGCCTGATAAAGACCCTGCACATAAAGGGCGGGGAGGGGTAAACATAAATCCGAAAACGGGACCATTTTAATAAGCTACTTTAACCCGCTTCGCTGCCCCTTCAGAAGCCCTTCGCTGCCCGACACCCCCTTGCCTGCATCTCGGCTGCATTTTCATATTCTCCCCGAAGTCTCCCTTTTAAATAGCCGAGCGGGGAACAAGGGGTGAGTTTAATTCGCCTTTCAGTTTGCTAATTGAAGGGGACGGCGGTTCACTTCTCCACGCAGATCTCCAAAGGGGAGCTCGTTTTGTCGGGGGCTGGGGGCGCTGACACCGCCACAAAAGACCCCGACCAGCTTCGGAATCAAGCGGGACAAAGACCACCTTAAATACTGCTTTGCCAGTGGAAATCAGCCGGTGACCAGCGCTTGTTCCGCGAACCTCATCAAAGTGGCGATCCATTTACTGGGGTTTTGTTAGGCGAGACATTTTAAAACAAAAGGTCCAACCTCTTTAATGCTTTCTTTCTCTCTTTCGTCCCCCCCCCCCCCGCCCCGCTCCGCCCCCAAAAAAAAGCAGGAGGGGGGGGTAGGGGGGGGAAAGTGTTACAACTTAATCCGACCAAAGAACGTTACTGTTTACTGGGAACTTTGAACTAAGCTGTGTCTATTTCTCTCTTACCACCCCCACCCTGCCCCTGCCCCTGCTTTCCTTGAAATGCAGAGTCCGTCATACAGCAAGAGACAACATTCTCCTCGAAATTTCCCCAGCCTCTTGGAAGGAGAGAAAGGCATTCGAAAAGGCGATCGCGGGGTGTGTGTGCGTGTAAGAGATGCCAATAACAAAGGCTCTGAAAAACAGGGAGATGTGGAGACGGAATAGTCCTCTCGGAAACAAGAACAGTCTTCACATCTATAGCCAAACCAACCATCTGGTTTAAAACGCGCGCACACACAAGGCAGCTGGGCAATTTAACAGGCAAGCCTTAAAAATGAATTTGATCTGATCTCTTTCTTCTTCCCCCACCTTCCCTCTCTCCCGCCCCCTCCCCCCCCCACACACACAAGATTAATACAATGGATCATTATCCCTGGCACACTCTTCAAGAAGCCAACGCAGCCCTGGCATAGGCAATTGTCAAACAACGCCATTCTTCCGATCTGATTGCCCCGCACACCAGCTTTTTGATGCGACTCTTTCCTCCACCGCCCCACATTATCATTCAATTGCACTGGTAGAGTTTGCTGGAGAATCGGCACCAGCACAAGAACTTCAGAGCACGGCGCAGAGAGATTGATTCTGCAAACCATCCGATTCCCAACACAGTTAAACGGGATTCGAGGCTTCTGGGGCTCCCGTGCCAAATATGATGCAGCAGCTTTCCGAGGTCGCATTATTCCTCGC